>NC_142805.1:1971282-2271282 GCF_049724085.1 Artemia sp. Qi Xiang Cuo
GAGTCTCTCAATCCCCGTAAAGCTCTTTTAAAAGATACAAAAACTACTTATTTAACATAAAAATTTCGTTTTTAATGACCATCAAGTAAAGAAAAATCACACGGAATTAGGCAACTGAGTCTCTAAATCCCCGTAAAGCTCTTTTAAAAGAAACAAAAACTAATTATTTAACACAAAAATTTCTTTTTTAATGACCATCAAGTAAACAAAAATCACACGGAATTAGGCAACTGAGTCTCTCAATCCCCGTAAAGATCTTTTAAAAGATACAAAAACTAATTATTTAACACAAAAATTTCATTTTTAATGACTAACAAGTAAATAAAAATCACACTGAATTAGGCAACTTAGTCTCTCAAACCCCGTAAATATATTTTAAAATATACAAAAAATAGTTATTTAAAAAAGAAATATCTTTTTTAATGACCACCAAGTAAAGAAAAATCACACGGAATTAGGCAGTTGTGTCTCTCAATCCCCGTAAAGCTCTTTTAAAAGATACAAAAACTACTTATTTAACACAAAAATTTAGTTTTTAATGACCATCAAGTAAGGAAAAATCACACGTAATTTGATAACGGAGGGTCTCAATCCCCGTAAAGCTCTTTTAAAAGATAGAAAAAATACTAATTTAACACAAAAATTTAATTTTTAATGACCGTCAAGTAAAGAAAAAAACCTAGTAATAGTGGAACTGAGTCCCTCAAACCATGAAAATATCTTTAAAAAGAATAATACAAAACTTAGTTAAAACAAATTTTTAAATTTTATCGACCATCAAGTAAAGAAAAATAACACTGAATTGGTCAACTGAGTCTATCAATCCCCGTCAAGGTCTTTTAAATGATACAACAACTCCTTATTTTTAAAACCCATTTCTTTTTTAATGACAATCAAGTAAAGAAAAATCACACGGAATTAGGCAACTGAGTCTCACAATCCCCGCAAAGTTCTTTTAAAAGATAAAACAACTACTTATTTAACAAAAAAATATAGATTTTATTGACCATCAAGTAAAGATAAATCACACGGAATTAGGCAACTGTGTCTCTCAATCCCCGTAAAGCTCTTTTAAAAGATACAAAAACTACTTATTTAAGACAAAAATTTCGTTTTTAATGACCACCAGGTAAAGAAAAATCACATGGAATTAGGCAACTGAGTCTCTCAATCCCCGTAAAGCTCTTTTAAAAGATACAAAAACTACTTATTTAACAAAAAATTTTAGTTTTTAATTACAATCAATTAAAGAAAAATCACACGGAATTAGGCAACTGAGTCTCTCAATCCCCGTAAAGCACTTTTAAAAGATACAAAAACTCCTTATGTAACACAAAAATTTTGTTTCTAATGAGGATCCACTAAAGAAAAAACACACTGACTTATGCATCTGAGTCTCTCAACCCCCGTAAAGTTCTTTTAAAAGATACAAAAACTACTTATTTAACACTAAAATTTCGCTTTTAATTAGAATCAAGTAAAGAAAAATCAAACGGAATTAGGCAACTGAGTCTCTCAATCTCCGTAAAGCTCTTTTAAAAGATACAAAACTACTTATTTAACACAAAGAACTCCTACGTAACTGAACCACTGTATAAGTGAAACCCTGTACAACTGAACCTCCGTGCTACTCGACCCTATTTAACTAATCCCCGTGTAACTGAACCCGCATGTAACTGAACCCTCGTGCAACTCCACTCCCTTAAAATACTTTTCAGCCCTTTCTTGTCATTTTTTTTTATTTCTGAACTATTTAAAATTGACAATACTGTGCAAACCAAAACACTTTTCAGTCATTTCTTGTTAAAATTATCCAATCGCTAATTACCTTTTTTTTTCTCCACCTTCAAATGTTACTTTAGTCATTGCCCAGTCAAAACTAAGATTTAAATTGAGCAATCTGCAAAGTGCTATTGACTTCATGGAAAAAATACCAGTTTACCAACTTTCTCTAATCGACTGACACACAAAAAATCGATTTCAAAATAAAAAAAAACATGTCTGTCAAGCCATGTAGAGTTCATTGTAATAGGCAAATGACCCTGGTAACCCCATTCATTGAAAACCTACACACATATCCATGTCTCAGGCTTGTGAAAGTGCGTGTAAGTTTTCAATCTATTACACTTTTGACCATATTCTTGTAGGCGTGAATGTACGCTTGAATGTAAGTTTTCAATCTATTATGCCCTTACTATGATATTTCAAATTGTTATAGCTTCTTTAGAAATGATACCTCTTTGCAAATGACCTTGGTAACCCAATGACTTGAAAACCTACACACATATCCATGCCTCAAGCGTAGGTTTGCGTGTAGGTTTTCAAGTAATTGGGCGCTTACTACTGATCCTTCTGTGCAAGAAAGTTTTCTTTGTATTTGCAAAAAAGTCATCGTCGCCGCATACGGTAAAGATCCACACCTCTTTACCTCTCTTGATGACTTGCTAGTACATTTATACTCTCGAAATCGGGAGCTTAAATTTTTGCCACCATGTGACACTGCCTTTGAGTGCCATGCTAAGCGCGTTTACCTCCAGTTGGACATTTTTTTACAAGCGAACCGACCAAAGCTGCAGTTTCTAGATCTCCTACAGTTTGGCTGGAAATTTCAGGATGATGAGGTTAGGCCAGTTGTGTCCACCCTTAAGGTATTCCCAGATTGTGTAGCCTCTGAGTACTGCTCGTGCAAGGGCTGTACAAAAATTGGCCTCGTGCGGGAAATAGACCTTGTGATTTACTTTGTGGCTGTGTTGGGAAAAGTTTGAATGCTTCTTCTATGCCTTATAATTAATTCTTCTAGCTCTATAATTTTTAAACGTTTCTTCTATCTATAATTCAGACTCAGATGGAAAAATTTGATATGCTGAGCTAGTATCTTTTAAAATTTTCTTGATAATAAGTACATTACACAAAATAGTTAACTGTTACTATTAGAAGAGCATTCGAGTCTTTTTTGTTCATATTATTAGTAATTTCACTTAGGCATTAGCTTCAAGGTCATGAACGTAAATATTTCATTAGCAGGAAATAGACCATGCGACTTACGTTTTGGGTGTGGGGGGGGGGGGAGGTATGAATGTTTCTTCTAGCTATAATTCGGACTCAGATGGATAAGTTTCATATGCTGAGCTATTATCTTATAAAGTTTGTTTGTTAATAAGTGCATTACACGAAATAGTTAGCAGTTGCTATCAGAAGAGCATGCCTGTCTTTTTTTTTCATGTTATTAGTAATTTCACTTAGGCATGAAAACATATTTATCTTCAAGGTCATGTGCGTAAATTCCTGAGTTCCTGTATGTAGTAATGAGTATACTGTGCAGTTTCAAAGTATAACTATCCGTTACTCGCCAAATGCTTGATTACTAGAGCGTGTTTTTTTTTTTTTTTTTTTTTTGACGAATGAAAACAATAAAATTGCAAGTTTCAAGGTCAACAGCGATGAGCTCAACTGTATAGCGATGGCACTCAAAATCAGCGGCATTAATTACCATAGGCTGCGTGTTCATTGTTGAAAGTCTTTGCAAAGCATATTTTTTAACAGAAAAAAAAACATGATTTTTTCGAATTTCGAAGACTAGCACCCCCCGGTCGAGTATATAATGCCCATACTCGTAATCAGCGCTATCGATTACCCTATATTCCGCTCTCAAACCTTCTGCTGCTCACTGATCCACCCCCCCCCTCTGTCACATTTTTGGTGAGTGGCTCCCTGACTAACTGGTGAAATACTGGAAAAGGATACTGAAAATAGGCAGCTGCGATTGCCGCCATGGCTCCCGACTCAGATAGTAATGTTTATTGACATATTGTTTGTCATTTTCAATGTGTAGTTTTTGTAGTTTAGTGTAATTGGAACCTCACATAACTTAAAGTTTCTCAAATGATCTAAATTGGTTGCTGTACTTTTATGTAAAATAATATTTGAAAATTTCTAAATTTGAAACAAAGTGGTTGCGCAAAACGTTGATTTTAAAAGATACTTCCAGTTTTAAAAGTAAAAGATGCCATTATTTAAGGTGATTTAATAGATAGTGACAGTCATGGCTTGTATTGTGCTATTTGTGGGGTTTCATCAAACTTGACCTTGCAGGGGGAGAGAAGGGTCCCTTAGCGTCATTTCCGAGAAAAATATTCTTTCAACTTTAAAATGTTGAGTATGCGTTAAACCATAACCCCCAAGTTCACATCTTTAAACAGTTTGAATGAAAAAAAATCCTGAATTGCTTGTAGGCAGTAGAGTATATTAGGGAGGGGCTACAGGACATATTAGGAAGGTCCTTTCCCCACCAAGATCCTCATAAAAGGAAAAATGGGTGTTTGTATGCAAACTTTTAATAATGAAAACGCAGCTATCCCTGTTGTGACAGGGGCGATGTCCCAATCTAATCGATTCAGATTTTCGTTTATCGCTAACATCTAGCCAAAAATAAAGATCTAGAAGATCAGGGGAAATATGGTTCACCATAGGTAAATAACAAATCCCAGTAACAGCTTTTAGGAAATTTTATGTAAGAACAAAAGGTTAAAATCCGATTTCAGCACCTGATTTGTATGAAAATCAATATTTGGGACGAATTTCTGGCCGGTTCCAGGTATTTACGGTGCTAGAAACAGTCACAAAATGCGGAAAAAGAACGACATTTTTTGGCTTGATGCAATATGTTACTCCGGACAATTTTTTCAAATGGTGTGGGGAATGTTGGATCCAAGGGGGTGAGGGCCCCCCTAGCGTAGTCTAAAGTAGTGTAATTTAATTAATTAGTCCAAGTTTGCGTTAATAAAACTTGCTCCTAACGCAAGTTTATCGGATCAACCTATTTTGCGCCCCCCTTAAAAAAATCCTGGATCCGCCCCTGGGTGTGGGAGCGCGTGTACTGTATTAAAAAAAAACCAAGGGAATAGAGAGAAAAAGTGAAAGAAGATGTCTGATAAAATATTTTCATAGATAGCCCAATACTTTGCCGACGATCAGCAAGGCACAACACATGGGGAAAAAAATTGGGATATGGTACAATTTTTTTCATTGGTACATTTGTTGAACAATTTATGCAACTTTCTATTTCAAAGAGTTGGCAACAGTGGCCGGGACACGATGACATTAGAGGTAAAAAGGGTGGCATTTTAGAAATTCGTGACATAAAACAGCAGAGAAACATTTTATAAATGCATGACACAAATGAAATATTTTCTAACTGGATACATATTCTATTAAGGAAAATTACACTTTTCACTAATTAAGGGCTTTTCCTCATATTTTGTTTTGACCATACAGGTTTGCCAGAGATGTAAGCAAAGGATTTGTTTCCAAAAGTAAGGGATTTATACGAGTTTCATGCTTTTACGCCTAGTCATTTCATATGAATGTTTTGTATCGACTTTTTTAGTTTTCATTATATTTGATGTTAACTGGCCGCCTTGAAAAAGAATTACAAAGCGTCTTTTGGTCAATAGCACAACCGATCAAATAAAATAATTTTTGAGATTTCAAGAAGGAAACATTTTAGCTAAAAACGATACATTTTTGGATATTCAGGGGACATATCATGGGCCAAATATGTGGTCCATGACCAAACCCACATGTATTTTTATCTGAAAATATTCTCCAATGCAGAAGAAGACTTGGACCACCTCTACTTAAGACCTGTACTGTGTCCACTATATGCATTCAGTATATGAAAAGGGTATAAGTTCAATAAAATAAGGAATGGCTAAGAGTTTTAACTTAACAATTTTAGGACCACTATTACTACTACAACTGAGACTGCAATTGTGACTATTTGCAGTGCTAACTAGAATAGTATGCTATGCAATCCTACTGATTGAAAATATGAGGCTCTAAAGATTGCCTATACTACAGAGGGTACACGCAACCAGATTGCCTCTATTCCAACGGGTACATATTGCCTATATTTTAACAGGTGCAAAATTACCATATCACAGACGGTACATACTTAATATTCAGTGATCCCATGACAATTCTTTGAATAAATTTTTCGTTCGGGTTGAATGAAACCGGTATACATTTTTATAGGCTTCCTACGCTGAGTGAATATAAAGCAGAATTTTAAACGCATTTTATAATACGAACGAAATTTTAACGAATTAAAAAACGACAAGTCTGCTACCCCGTTTTCTTATGAAAAGGGTAAAGCTAGGGTAAAGCAAAAAACCGGCGAGCTTGTGTCCCAATGAATCACTTGCTATAGAGTTTTTTTAGAGGGAATTATGGTCATCTATGTCCCATCTCCAATAACCCCTAATGCCCCATCTCCCAACTTTTTGCCCCCTTTTTGAACCAAGATTTTTTTTTAATTTATATTCTTTTAGCATAGAAATTTTTTCAACTTTTTTTTTACTTTTTTTCAGGTCTTAAAATGACATTAAACATACTTATAACAAAAGAAATTCACTTTTGATCTTTTCGAAATACGAAATGGAGACTATATAAATATTAGTCGTGATTTTTCCTATTAGAAAAATAATGTTTGTCTTGACATTTTTTTTTTTTTTTTTCTTGTTTTTTTTAGCTTAAGAATTTTTTCAACTGTTCTTGGGGCCGTAAAAATTTTTTCAACAACATATATATGACCTCAAAATGTAATAATTGTCATGTCAAGAGAAAACATAATTACATATTCTATGGAATAGATTGAAAGCGTTCATTTTGTTTTTTATGATGATATTCTGCATGCCGTTACTTCAATAAAAATATTTCATTGCAATACTTTGTGATTTTTCAATTTTTTTAAGGTACAATAGCAACTCCAACGTTTAGAATGTCTATTTATAAGTCGGAGATGTAAGAAAAGGAATTTTCAGTAATGCAGTTACTACTATCTGGCGCATAGGGGTATATTAGAATCATAGATAGGTTAACAGGGCTTTTACCAAAGTCTGAGAGAGATGTACAGTTTTTTTTTTCAAAATCCACATAGACAGGCAAACAGAAGGTCAGACGCACAGGCACACAGGGAGAGAACACTCACACACGTACACATAAACGCAAAAAGACAGACATAAAGACAAGCAAACACCAGCTCAGACACACGGGTACAGAGAAAGTGAGATAGGGGAGAGAGAGAGAAAGAGAGATATAAAAAACACATACAAACACACAGAATCAGACACATAAACAAAAAAAACAGACACAGAGACAAGCAAATACCCACTCAGACACAAAGCACAGGGAGACAGAGACCAGCAAACAGCCTCTCAGACGCACAGACACAGAGAGACAAAAACACCTAGAAACACACAGAGTCACACTGACAAACACACGGATACAGACAGAAAAATGCAAGCAACCACTCAGACACACAACTAAAGAGGGAGACAGAGAAACAAGCACACAGCCGCTCAGACACACAGTCAGAGAGAGAGAGAGAGAGAGAGAGAGAGTAGTATAGATATAACGATATAGAGCGGGGTGTCTCCCCATATAGCTATAACGATAAGTAGCGCACAGTCCCACCATATAGCTATAACGATAAGTAGCACACAGTACCACCATATATCTATAATGCTTTCAAGCGCACAGTAAAAAAAGTTAAAAAAAAGTTAAAAAAAGTTAAAAAAAAAAACTGTCAGAAAAAAAGAGTTACAAAAAAAACTGTCAGAAAAAAAAAGTGGTCACTACAAACATTATTTTTCTAATAGTAAAAGTTGCGACACACATATCTATATCATTCCCATTTTGAAGTTGGAAAATTTTGAATGTGAATTTTTTGTGTTTTGAGTGTGTTTCAGGACATTCTAAGAGATGTAAGAAAAAGTTCAAAAAAAGTAAAAAAAAAAATTCTAATTTATTTATCTGTAAAACTATCATATGATTCTAAAAGACACAATTTCCTATATACATAAAAAAGGTTCTTTATTGAAAAATTTGATATAAATCTACATTTTCTGTCATTTGCATTACTTTGACATCTTCATCACCATCAACCGATGACGATATCTCTATGCTGACATATTCCTTCTGTCTTTTAGTGGGGGGGGGGATAAACTCCATACTATCACCATCGATATGTATTTCTTCAGCCATTCGTCTTTTAGTGGGTAGAGGGTGAAACTCCATTGTATCTTCATCCTCCGCCAGAACTACTGTTTCTAGAGTTTTCAACTTTTTCTCCCCCCGTACTACTGATTTTCCTACACTTGATAATTTTATATCCTCCTCTTCAGTTAATGACATTTCTCTCCATTGGCTACAATCAAAGATTGATTGTGCCTCCTGAAACTTAGAAATAAAATATGAGGATCATGTTAGTAACTGGTCATGTTATCTCTAAAGGCATAGTTATTAAACCTTTCAGCTATGCTGAACAAAATGGCTACTTAAAAAAGCTGATCCAAATACTTTGACGAAAAAAAGGAACGTGGGGAGCTTAGCTGCCCTCCAATCTTATTGTTCACTTAAAAGGGGCACTAGAAAATTTTTGTTTCTTTTATGAATGTTTTTTAGTCAGCATAATAGGCCGGTTTTTTACTAAATCTCGGAAGCCTTTTATGTTATTTTTTATTATTATTAAGCAATTTCAATCAAATAAACGAGAATATTCAAAGAAAAAGAAGACATTTAACTGGAATCTTTTGAAACCTAGATCTCAGAAGCCTTTTATATTATATTTTATTATTATTACGCAATTTCAATCAAATAAATGAGAATATTCAAAGAAAAAGAAGACATTTAGCTGGAATCTCCTGAAATCTAGATCTCAGAAGCCTTTTATATTATATTGTATTATTATTAAGCGATTTCAGTCAATTAAAAGGTGTGAAAGACTAACAACCTATTATGATCATTTTGACAATTAACATTGATTTTCTACGGATTAAAGCCAATCAGGTGTATAACGATAAAAAAACAGTTTCGCCTATTGTATCATATACGAAACGGATATCGTTTTCACTTGCAACGCATAATATCATCATAAATAATGAACACATTAAATCTACATCAACTCCTCTCATCAAAAGATCATAAGCAGTTATGACAATTGGAAAGGGGTCCCCCCCCCCGAATAAAAACTGTTTGCAATTGGGTAGTCTCCAATCACTTTCGGCTTGTAAAAACAAGACTAGAAATAAGCTCTTTTATGTTATTTTTTTTATTATTAAGAAATTTCAATCAAATAAAAGAGAATTTTCAAAGAAAAAAAACACATTTAACTGGAATCTCCTGAAACCTAGATCTCAGAAACCTTTTATATTATAGTTTATTATTATTAAGCAATTTCAGTCAAATTAATGAGAATATTCAAAGAAAAAGAAGACATTTAAATGGAATCTCCTGAACCATAGATCTCGGAAGCCTTTTATATTATATTTTATCATTATTAAGCAATTTCAGTCAAATAAAAGAGAATTTTCAAAGAAAAAGAAGACACTTAACTGGAATCTTCGGAAACCTAGATCTCGGAAGCCTTTTATATTATATTTTATTATTATCTAGCAATTTCAGTAAAATAAATGAGAATATTCAAAGAAAATGAAGATATTTAACTGAAATCTCCTGAAACCTAGATCTCGGAAGCCATTTATATTATATTTTATCATTATTGAGCAATTTCAGTCAAATAAATGAGAATATTCAAAGAAAAAGAAGACATTTAACTGGAATCTCCTGGAACCTAGATCTCGGAAGCTTATTATGTTATTTTTTTTTATTATTAAGCGATTTCAATCAAATAAAAGAGAATTTTCAAAGAAGAAGAAGACATTTAACTGGAATCTCCTGAAACCTAGATCTCAGAAATCTTTTATATTATATTTTATTATTATTAAGCAATTTTAGTCAAATAAATGAGAATATTCAAAGAAAAAGAAGACATTTAACTGGAATCTCCTGAAACCTAGATCACGGAAGCTTATTAAGTTATTTTTTATTATTATTAAGCAATCTCAGTCAAATAAATGAAAATATTCAAAGAAAAAGAAGACAGTTAACTGGAATCTCCTGAAGCCTAGATATCGGAGGCTTTTTTATGTTATCTTTTATTATTATTAAGCAATTTCAATCAAATAAACGAGAATATTCAAAGAAAAAATAAGAAAGTTAACTTGAATCTCCTGAAGCCTATATATCAGAAGCCTCTTATATTATATTTTATTATTATTAAGCAATTTCAATCAAATAAATAAGAATCTCCTGAAGCCTAGATATCGGAGGCTTTTTTATGTTATTTTTTATTATTATTAAGCAATTTCAATCAAATAAACGAGAACATTCAAAGAAAAAGAAGACATTTAACTGGAATCTCCTGAAACCTAGATCGCAGAAGCCTTTTATATTATATTTAATTATTATTAAGCAATTTCAATCAAATAAATGAGAATATTCAAAAAAAAAGAAGACATTTAACTGGAATCTCCTGAAACCTAGATCTCGAAAGCTTATTATGCTATTTTTTTTTATTATTAAGCAATTTCAATCAAATAAAAGAGAATTTTCAAAGAAAAAGAAGACATTTAACTGGAATCTCCTGAAACCTAGATCTCGGAAGCCTTTTATATTATATTTTATTATTATTAAGCAATTTCAGTGAAATAAATGAGAATATTCAAAGAAAAAGAAGACTTTTAACTGGAATCTCCTGAAACCTAGATCACGAAAGCTTATTATGTTATTTTTTATTATTATTAAGCAATCTCAGTCAATCGACGAGAATATTCAAAGAAAAAGAAGACAGCTAACGTGAATCTCCTGAAGCCTTGATTTCGGAATCTTTTTTATGTTATTTTTTATTATTATTAAGCAATTTAAATCAAATAAAATAGATTATTAAAAGAAAAAAAGACAGTTAAATGAAATCTCCTGAAATCTAGATATCGGAAGCCTCTTATATTATATTTTATTATTATTAAGCAATTTCAATCAAATAAATAAGAATATTCAAAGAAAAAAAAGACATTTAGCTGGAATCTCCTGAAATCTAGATCTCAGAAGCCTTTTATATTATATTTTATTATTATTGAGCAATTTCAGTCAATTAAAAGGTGTGAAAGACTAACAACCTATTATGATGATTTTCACAATTAACATTGATTTTCTACGGATTAAAGCTAATCAGGTGTATAACGATAAATAAAAAAAAACAGTTTCGCCTATTGTATCATATACGAAACGGATATCGTTTTGACTTGCAACACATAATATCATCATAAAAAATGAACATATTAAATCTACATCAATTCCTCTCATCAAAAGATCATAAGCACTTATCACAATTGGAAAGGGGTCCCCCCCCCAAAAAAAAAAAAAAAAAAAAAAAAAAAAAAACGCTTGCAATTGGGTATTCCAATCACTTTCGGCTTATAAAAACAAGACTAGAAATAAGCTCTTTTATGTTATTTTTTATTATTATTAAGCAATTTCAATCAAATAAACGAGAATATTCAAAGAAAAAAAAGACATTTAACTGGAATCTCCTGAACCCTAGATTTCAGAAGCCTCTTATATTATATTTTATTATTATTAAGCAATTTCAATCAAATAAATAAGAATATTCAAAGAAAAATAAGACATTTAGCTGGAATCTCCTGAAATCTAGATCTCAGAAGCCTTTTATATTATATTTTATTATTATTGAGCAATTTCAGTCAATTAAAAGGTGTGAAAGACTAACAACCTATTATGATGATTTTCACAATTAACATTGATTTTCTACGGATTAAAGCTAATCAGGTGTATAACGATAAATAAAAAAAAACAGTTTCGCCTATTGTATCATATACGAAACGGATATCGTTTTGACTTGCAACACATAATATCATCATAAAAAATGAACATATTAAATCTACATCAATTCCTCTCATCAAAAGATCATAAGCACTTATCACAATTGGAAAGGGGTCCCCCCCCCCCAAAAAAAAAACAAAAAAAAAAAAAAAAACGCTTGCAATTGGGTATTCCAATCACTTTCGGCTTATAAAAACAAGACTAGAAATAAGCTCTTTTATGTTATTTTTTTATTATTAAGCAATTTCAATCAAATAAAAGAGAATTTTCAAAGAAAAAGAAGACATTTAACTGGAATCTCCTGAAACCTAGATTTCAGAAGTCTTTTATATTATATTTTATTATTGTTAAGCAGTTTCAGTCAAATAAATGAGAATAGTCAAAGAAAAAGAAGACATTTAACTGGAATATCCTGAAACCTAGATCTCGGAAGCCTTTTATATTATATTTTATCATTATTAAGCAATTTCAGTTAAATAAATGAGAATATTCAAAGAAAAATAAGACATTCAAGTGGAATCTCCTGAAACCTAGATCTCGAAAGCTTATTATGCTATTTTTTTATTATTAAGCAATTTCAATCAAATAAAAGAGAATTTTCAAAGAAAAAGAAGACATTTAACTGGAATCTCCTGAAACCTAGATTTCAGAAGTCTTTTATATTATATTTTATTATTGTTAAGCAGTTTCAGTCAAATAAATGAGACTATTCAAAGAAAAAGAAGACATTTAACTGGAATATCCTGAAACCTAGATCGCGGAAGCCTTTTATATTATATTTTATCATTATTAAGCAATTTCAGTTAAATAAATGATAATATTCAAAGAAAAACAAGATAATTAACTGGAATTTTCTGAAACCTAAACGTCGGAAAGCGTTTATATTATACTACCTTACTACCAAGCAACTTCAGTCGAATCAATGAGAATATTTGAAGAAAAAGATGATATATTATTGGAATTTGCTGAAACCTAGATCTAGGAAGCTTATTATGTTTTTTTTTATTATTATTAAGCAATTTAAGTCAAATAAATGAGAATATTTAAAGAAAAAGAAGACAGTTAAATGGAATCTCCTGAAGCCTAGATATCGGAAGCTTTTTTATGTTATTTTTTATTATTATTAAGCAATTTCAATCAAATAAACGAGAACATTCAAAGAAAAAGAAGACATTTAACTGGAATCTCCTGAAACCTAGATCGCAGAATCCTTTTATATTATATTTAATTATTATTAAGGAATTTCAGTCAAATAAATGAGAATATTCAAAGAAAAAGAAGACATTTAACTGGAATCTCCTGAAACCTAGATCTCGGAAGCTTATTATGTTATTTTTTTTATTATTAAGCAATTTCAATCAAATAAATGAGAATATTCAAAGAAAAAGAAGACATTTAACTGGAATCTTCTGAAACCTAGATCTCGGAAGCCTTTTATATTATATTTTATTATTATTAAGCAATTTTAGTCAAATAAATGAGAATATTCAAAGAAAAAGAAGACATTTAACTGGAATCTCCTGAAACCTAGATCACGAAAGCTTATTATGTTATTTTTTATTATTATTAAGCAATCTCAGTCAAATAAATGAGAATATTCAAAGAAAAAGAAGACAGTTAACTGGAATCTCCTGAAGCCTAGATATCGGAAGCTTTTTTATGTTATTTTTTATTATTAATAAGCAATTTCAATCAAATAAACGAGAATATTCAAAGAAAAAAAAGACATTTAACTGGAATCTCCTGAAACCTAGATCTCAGAAGCCTCTTATATTATATTTTATTATTATTAAGCAATTTTAGTCAAATAAATGAGAATATTCAAAGAAAAAGAAGACATTTAACTGGAATCTCCTGAAACCTAGATCTCGGAAGCTTATTATGTTATTTTTTATTAATTTTAAGCAATTTCAATCAAATAAACGAAAATTTTCAAAGAAAAAGAAGACATTTAACTGGAATCTCCTGAAGCCTAGATATTGGCAGCTTTTTTTTGTTACTTTTTATTATTATTAAGCAATTTAAATCAAATAAACCAGAACATTAGAAGAAAAAATAAGAAAGTTAACTGGAATCTCCTGAAACCTAGATCTCAGAAGCCTCTTATATTATATTTTATTATTATTAAGCAATTTCAATCAAATAAATAAGAATATTCAAAGAAAAATAAGACATTTATCTGGAATCTCCTGAAATCTAGATCTCAGAAGCCTTTTATATTATATTTTATTATTATTGAGCAATTTCAGTCAATTAAAAGGTGTGAAAGACTAACAACCTATTATGATCATTTTCACAATTAACATTGATTTTCTATGGATTAAAGCTAATCAGGTGTATAACGATAAATAAAAAAAAGTTTCGCCTATTGTATCATATACGAAACGGATATCGTTTTGAATTGCAACACATAATATCATCATAAAAAATGAACATATTAAATCTACATCAATTCCTCTCATCAAAAGATCATAAGCACTTATCACAATTGGAAAGGGCCCCCCCCCCCAAAAAAAAAAAAAAAAAAAAAAAAAAAAACGCTTGCAATTGGGTAGTCTCCAATCACTTTCGGCTTATAAAAACAAGACTAGAATTAAGCTCTTTTATGTTTTTTTATTATTAAGCAATTTCAACCAAATAAAAGAGAATTTTCAAAGAAAAAGAAGACATTTAACTGGAATCTCCTGAAACCTAGATTTCAGAAGTCTTTTATATTATATTTTATTATTGTTAAGCAATTTCAGTCAAATAAATGAGACTATTCAAAGAAAAAGAAGACATTTAACTGGAATATCCTGAAACCTAGATCTCGGAAGCCTTTTATATTATATTTTATCATTATTAAGCAATTTCAGTTAAATAAATGAGAATATTCAAAGAAAAAGAAGACATTTAACTGGAATCTCCTGAAAACTAGATCTCGAAAGCTTATTATGTTATTTTTTTTTATTATTAAGCAATTTCAATCAAATAAATGAGAATTTTCAAAGAAAAAGAAGACATTTAAGTGGAATCTCCTGAAACCTAGATCTCAGAAACCTTTTATATTATATTTTATTATTATTAAGCAATTTATGTCAAATAAATGAGAATATTCAAAGAAAAAGAAGACAGTTAAATGGAATCTCCTGAAGCCTAGATATCGGAGGCTTTCTTATGTTATTTTTTATTATTATTAAGCAATTTCAATCAAATAAACGAGAACATTCAAAGAAAAAGAAGACATTTAACTGGAATCTCCTGAAACCTAGATCGCAGAAGCCTTTTATATTATATTTAATTATTATTAAGCAATTTCAATCAAATAAATGAGAATATTGAAAGAAAAAGAAGACATTTAACTGGAAGCTCCTGAAACCTAGATCTCGAAAGCTTATTATGCTATTTTTTTTATTATTAAGCAATTTCAATCAAATAAAAGAGAATTTTCAAAGAAAAAGAAGACATTTAACTGGAATCTCCTGAAACCTAGATCTTAGAAACCTTTTATATTATATTTTATTATTATTAAGCAATTTTAATCAAATAAAAGAGAATTTTCAAAGAAAAAGAAGACATTTAACTGGAATCTCCTGAAACCTAGATTTCAGAAGTCTTTTATATTATATTTTATTATTGTTAAGCAATTTCAGTCAAATAAATGAGACTATTCAAAGAAAAAGAAGACATTTAACTGGAATATCCTGAAACCTAGATCTCGGAAGCCTTTTATATTATATTTTATCATTATTAAGCAATTTCAGTTAAATAAATGAGAATATTCAAAGAAAAAGAAGACATTTAACTGGAATCTCCTGAAACCTAGATCTCGAAAGCTTATTATGCTATTTTTTTTATTATTCAGCAATTTCAATCAAATAAAAGAGAATTTTCAAAGAAAAAGAAGACATTTAACTGGAATCTCCTGAAACCTAGATCTCAGAAACCTTTTATATTATATTTTATTATTATTAAGCAATTTATGTCAAATAAATGAGAATATTCAAAGAAAAAGAAGACAGTTAACTGGAATCTCCTGAAGCCTAGATATCGGAAGCTTTTTTTTGTTATTTTTTATTATTATTAAGTAATTTCAATCAAATAAACGAGAACACTCAAAGAAAAAAGAAGACATTTAACTGGAATCTCCTGAAACCTAGATCGCAGAAGCCTTTTATATTATATTTTATTATTATTAAGCAATTTCAATCAAATAAATGAGAATATTGAAAGAAAAGGAAGACATTTAACTGGAAGCTCCTGAAACCTAAATCTCGAAAGCTTATTATGCTATTTTTTTTATTATTAAGCAATTTCAATCAAATAAAAGAGAATTTTCAAAGAAAAAGAAGATATTTAACTGGAATCTCCTGAAACCTAGATCTCAGAAGCCTTTTATATTATATTTTATTATTATTAAGCAATTTCAATCAAATAAAAGAGAATTTTCAAAGAAAAAGAAGACATTTAACTGGAATTTCCTGAAACCTAGATTTCAGAAGTCTTTTATATTATATTTTATTATTGTTAAGCAATTTCAGTCAAATAAATGAGACTATTCAAAGAAAAAGAAGACATTTAACTGGAATATCCTGAAACCTAGATCTCGAAATCTTATTATGCTATTTTTTTTATTATTAAGCAATTTCAATCAAATAAAAGAGAATTTTCAAAGAAAAAGAAGACATTTAACTGGAATCTCCTGAAACCTAGATCTCAGAAGCCTTTTATATTATATTTTATTATTATTAAGAAATTTTAGTTAAATACTCGTAAATGAGAACATTCAAAGAAAAAGAAGACATTTAAGTTGAATCTCCTGAAACCTAGATCTAGGAAACTTATTATGTTGTTTTTTATTATTATTAAGCAATTTCAGTCAAATAAATGAGAATATTCAAAGAAAAAGAAGACAGTTTACTGGAATCTCCTGAAGCCTAGATATCGGAAGCTTTTTTATGTTATTTTTTATTATTATTAAGCAATTTCAATCAAATAAACGAGAACCTTCAAAGAAAAAGAAGACATTTAACTGGAATCTCCTGAAACCTATATCGCAGAAGCCTTTTATATTATATTTAATTATTACTAGGCAATTTCAATCAAATAAATGAGAATATTCAAAGAAAAAGAAGACATTTAACTGGAATCTCCCGAAACCTAGATCTCGAAAGCTTATTATGCTATTTTTTTATTATTAAGCAATTTCAATCAAATAAAAGAGAATTTTCAAAGAAAAAGAAGACATTTAACTGGAATCTCCTGAAACCTAGATCTCAGAAACCTTTTATATTATATTTTATTATTATTAAGCAATTTTAGTCAAATAAATGAGAATATTCAAAGAAAAAGAAGACATTTAACTGGAATCTCCTGAAACCTAGATCAAGGAAGCTTATTATGTTATTTTTTATTATTATTAAGCAATTTCAGTCAAATAAATGAGAATATTCAAAGAAAAAGAAGACAGTTAAATGGAATTTCCTTAAGCCTAGATACCGGAGGCTTTTTTATGTTATTTTTTATTATTATTAAGCAATTTCAATCAAATAAACGAGAACATTCAAAGAAAAAGAAGACATTTAACTGGAATCTCCTGAAACCTAGATCGCAGAAGCCTTTTATATTATATTTAATTATTATTAAGCAATTTCAGTCAAACAAATGAGAATTTTCAAAGAACAAGAAGACATTTAACTGGAATCTCCTGAAACCTAGATCTCGGAAGCTTATTGTTTTATTTTTTTTTATTATTAAGCAATTTTAATCAAAAAAAAGAGAATTTTCAAAGAAAAAGAATATATTTAACTGGAATCTCATGAAACCTAGATCTCAGAAATCTTTTATATTATATTTTATTATTATTAAGCAATTTAGATCAAATAAATGAGAATATTCAAAGAAAAAGAAGACATTTAACGGGAATCTCCTGAAACCTAGATCTCGGAAGCTTATTATGGTATTTTTTTTATTATTAAGCAATTTCAATCAAAAAAAAGAGAATTTTCAAAGAAAAAGAAGATATTTAACTGGAATCTCCTGAAACCTATATCTCAAAAGCATTTTTTATTATATTTTATTATTATTAAGCAATTTCAATCAAAGAAAAGAGAATTCTCAAAGAAAAAGAAGACATTTAACTGGAATTTCCTGAAACCTAGATTTCAGAAGTCTTTTATATTATATTTTATTATTGTTAAGCAATTTCAGTCAAATAAATGAGACTATTCAAAGAAAAAGAAGACATTTAACTGGAATATCCTGAAACCTAGATCTCGGAAGCCTTTTATATTATATTTTATCATTATTAAGCAATTTCAATTAAATAAATGAGAATATTCAAAGAAAAAGAAGACATTTAACTGGAATCTCCTGAAACCTAGATCTCGGAAGCTTATTATGTTATTTTTTTTATTATTAAGCAATTTCAATCAAATAAAAGAGAATTTTCAAAGAAAAAGAAGACATTTAACTGGAATCTCTTGAAATCTAGATCTCAGAAGCCTTTTATATTATATTTTATTATTATTAAGCAATTTTAGTCAAATAAATGAGAACATTCAAAGAAAAAGAAGACATTTAACTGGAATCTCCTGAAACCTAGATCACGGAAGCTTATTATGTTATTTTTTATTATTATTAAGCAATTTCAGTCAAATAAATGAGAATATTCAAAGAAAAAGAAGACAGTTAACTGGAATCTCCTGAAGCCTAGATATCGGAAGCTTTTTTATGTTATTTTTTATTATTATTAAGCAATTTCAATCAAATAAACGAGAACCTTCAAAGAAAAAGAAGACATTTAACTGGAATCTCCTGAAACCTATATCGCAGAAGCCTTTTATATTATATTTAATTATTACTAGGCAATTTCAATCAAATAAATGAGAATATTCAAAGAAAAAGAAGACATTTAACTGGAATCTCCCGAAACCTAGATCTCGAAAGCTTATTATGCTATTTTTTTATTATTAAGCAATTTCAATCAAATAAAAGAGAATTTTCAAAGAAAAAGAAGACATTTAACTGGAATCTCCTGAAACCTAGATCTCAGAAACCTTTTATATTATATTTTATTATTATTAAGCAATTTTAGTCAAATAAATGAGAATATTCAAAGAAAAAGAAGACATTTAACTGGAATCTCCTGAAACCTAGATCAAGGAAGCTTATTATGTTATTTTTTATTATTATTAAGCAATTTCAGTCAAATAAATGAGAATATTCAAAGAAAAAGAAGACAGTTAAATGGAATCTCCTTAAGCCTAGATACCGGAGGCTTTTTTATGTTATTTTTTATTATTATTAAGCAATTTCAATCAAATAAACGAGAACATTCAAAGAAAAAGAAGACATTTAACTGGAATCTCCTGAAACCTAGATCGCAGAAGCCTTTTATATTATATTTAATTATTATTAAGCAATTTCAGTCAAACAGTTGAGAATATTCAAGAAAAAGAAGACTTTGAACTTGAATCTCCTGAAACCTATATATCGGAAGCTTATAATGTTATTTTTTTTATTATTAAGTAAGTTCAATAAAACAACAGACTATTTAAAGAAAATGAATATAGTTAATTGGAATCTCCTGAAACCTAGATCTCAGAAATCTTTTATATTATATTTTATTATTATTAAGCAATTTAGATCAAATAAATGAGAATATTCAAAGAAAAAGAAGACATTTAACTGGAATCTCCTGAAACCTAGATCTCGGAAGCTTATTATGTTATTTTTTTTATTATTAAGCAATTTCAATTAAATAAAAGAGAATTTTCAAAGAAAAAGAAGACATTTAACTGGAATCTCCTGAAACCTAGATCTCAGAAATCTTTTATATTATATTTTATTATTATTAAGCAATTTTAGTCAAATAAATGAGAATATTCAAAGAAAAAGAAGACATTTAACTGGAATCTCCTGAAACCTAGATCCCAGAAGCTTATTATGTTATTTTTTATTATTATTAAGCAATCTCAGTCAAATAAATGAGAATATTCAAAGAAAAAGAAGACAGTTAACTGGAATCTCCCGAATCCTAGGTATCGGAAGCATTTTTATGTTACTATTTACTTTTATTAAGCAGTTTCAATCAAATAAACGAGAATTTTCAAAGAAAAAGAAGATAGTTAACTGAAATCTCCTGAAACCTAGATCTCAGAAATCTTTTATATTATATTTTATTATTATTAAGCAATTTCAATCAAATAAATGAGAATATTCAAAGAAAAAGAAGACATTTAACTGGAATCTCCTGAAACCTAGATCTCAGAAGCTTATTATGGTATTTTGTTTATTATTAAGCAATATAAATCAAATAAAAGAGAATTTTCAAAGAAAAAGAAGATATTTAACTGGAATCTCCTGAAACCTAGATCTCAGAAATCTTTTATATTATATTTTTTTATTATTGAGCAATTTTAATCAAATAAAAGAAAATTATCTAAGAAAAAGAAGACATTTAACAGGAATCTACTGAAACCTATATCACGGAAACTGCTTATGTTATTTTTTTATTATTAAGCAATTTTAATAAATAATAGACAATTTTCAAAAAAAAGAAGATATTTAACTGTAATCTCCTGAAGCCTAGATCTCAAAAATCTTTTATATTATATTTTATTATTATTAAGCAATTTTAGTCAAATAAATGAGAATATTCAAAGAAAAAGAAGACATTTAACTGGAATCTACTGAAACCTAGATCTCGGAAACATATTATGTTATTTTTTGTTATTATTAAGCAATTTGAGTCAAACAGTTGAGAATATTCAAATAACTATAATACATTTTATCTGTAATCTTCTGGAACCTGTATCTCGTGATCTTATAATGTTATTTTTTTTATTATTAAGCCATATCAATAAAAACAAGAAAGTTTTTAAAGAAAAAGAAGACATTTAACTGGAATCTCCTGAAACCTAGATCTCAGAAATCTTTTATATTATATTTTATTATTATTAAGCAATTTCAATCAAATAAATGAGAATATTCAAAGAAAAAGAAGACATTTAACGGGAATCTCCTGAAACCTAGATCTTGGAAGCTTATTATGGTGTTTTTTTTATTATTAAGCAATTTCAATCAAATAAAAGAGAATTTTCAAAGAAAAAGAAGACATTTAACTGGAATCTCCTGAAACCTAGATTTCAGAAGTCTTTTATATTATATTTTATTATTGTTAAGCAATTTCCGTCAAATAAATGAGACTATTCAAAGAAAAAGAAGACATTTAACTGGAATCTCCTGAAACCTAGATCGCAGAAGCCTTTTATATTATATTCAATTATTACTAAGCAATTTCAATCAAATAAATGAGAATATTCAAAGAAAAAGAAGACATTTAACTGGAATCTCCCGAAACCTAGATCTCGAAAGCTTATTATGCTATTTTTTTATTATTAAGCAATTTCAATCAAATAAAAGAGAATTTTCAAAGAAAAAGAAGACATTTAACTGGAATCTCCTGAAACCTAGATCTCAGAAACCTTTTATATTATATTTTATTATTATTAAGAAATTTTAGTCAAATAAATGAGAATATTCAAAGAAAAAGAAGAAATTTAACTGGAATATCCTGAAACCTAGATCAAGGAAGCTTATTATGTTATTTTTTATTATTATTAAGCAATTTCAGTCAAATAAATGAGAATATTCAAAGAAAAAGAAGACAGTTAAATGGAATCTCCTTAAGACTAGATATCGGAGGCTTTTTATGTTATTTTTTATTATTATTAAGCAATTTTAATCAAATAAACGAGAACATTCAAAGAAAAAGAAGACATTTAACTGGAATCTCCTGAAACCTAGATCGCAGAAGCCTTTTATATTATATTTAATTATTATTAAGCAATTTCAATCAAATAAATGAGAATATTCAAAAAAAAAGAAGACATTTAACGGGAATCTCCCGAAACCTAGATCTCGAAAGCTTATTATGCTATTTTTTTATTATTAAGCAATTTCAATCAAATAAAAGAGAATTTTCAAAGAAAAAGAAGACATTTAACTGGAATCTCCTGAAACCTAGATCTCAGAAATCTTTTATATTATATTTTATTATTATTAAGCAATTTTAGTAAAATAAATGAGAATATTCAAAGAAAAAGAAGACATTTAACTGGAATTTCCTGAAACCTAGATCACGGAAGCTTATTATGTTATTTTTTATTATTATTAAGCAATTTCAATCAAATAAACGATAACTTTCAAAGAAAAAGAAGACAGTTAACTGGAATCTCCTGAAGCCTTGATATCGGAAGCATTGTTATGTTATTTTTTATTACTATTAAGCAATTTCAATCAAATAAAAGATAATATTATAAGTAAAAGAAGACAGGTAACTGAAATCTCCTGAAGCCTAGATATCAGAAGTCTTTTATATTATATTTTATTATTATTAAGCAATTTCAATCAAATAAATGAGAATATTCAAAGAAAAAGAAGACATTTAACGGGAATCTCCTGAAACCTAGATCTCGGAAGCTTATTATGGTATTTTTTTATTATTAAGCAATTTTAATCAAATAAACGAGAAAATTCAAAGAAAAAGAAGACATTTAACTGGAATCTCCTGAAACCTAGATCGCAGAAGCCTTTTATATTATATTTTATTATTATTAAGCAATTTCAATCAAATAAATGAGAATATTCAAAAAAAAAGAAGACATTTAACGGGAATCTCCTAGAACCTAGATCTCGGAAGCTGATTATGTTATTTTTTTTATTATTAAGTAATTTTAATCAAATAAAAGAGACTTTTCAAAGAAAAAGAAGATATTTAACTGGAATCTCCTGAAACCTATATCGCAAAAATCTTTTATATTATATTTAATTATTATTAAGCAATTTCAGTTACATAAAAGAGAATTTTCAAAAAAAAAGAAGACAATTAACTGGAATCTCCTGAAACCTAGATCTTGGAAGCTTATTATGTTATTTTTTTTATTATTAAGCAATTTCAATCAAATAAAAGAGAATTTTAAAAGAAAAAGAAGATATTTAACTGGAATCTCCTGAAACCTAGATGTCAGAAATCTTTTATATTATATTTTATTATTATTAAGCAATTTTAGTCAAATAAATGAGAATATTCAAATAAAAGAAGACATTTAACTGGAATCTCCTGAAACCTAGATCACGGAAGCTTATTATGTTATTTTTTATTATTATTAAGCAATTTCAATAAAATAAACGAGAATTTTCAAAGAAAAAGAAGACATGTAACTGGATTCTCCTGAAGCCTAAATATTGGCAGCTTTTGTTTGCTACTTTTTGTTATTATTAAGCAATTTAAATCAAATAAACGAGAATATTCGAAGAAAAAAGAAGACAGTTAACTGGAATCTCCTGAACCCTAGATCTCAGAAGCCTCTTATATTATATTTTATTATTATTAAGCAATTTCAATCAAATAAATAAGAATATTCAAAGAAAAAAAAGACATTTAGCTGGAATCTCCTGAAATCTTGATCTCAGAAGCCTTTTATATTATATTTTATTATTATTGAGCAATTTCAGTCAATTAAAAGGTGTGAAAGACTAACAACCTATTATGATCATTTTCACAATTAACATTGATTTTCTACGGATTAAAGCTAATCAGGTGTATAACGATAAATAAAAAAACAGTTTCGCCTATTGTATCATATACGAAACGGATATCGTTTTGACTTGCAACACATAATATCATCATAAAAAATGAACACATTAAATCTACATCAATTCTTCTCATCAAAAGATCATAAACACTTATCACAATTGGAAAGGGGACCCCCCCCCCCACCAAAAAAAAACCTTTAGCACTTGGGTAGTCTCCAATCACTTTGGGCTTATAAAAACAAGACTAGAAATAAGCTCTTTTATGTTATTTTTTTATTATTAAGCAATTTCAACCAAATAAAAGAGAATTTTCAAAGAAAAAGAAGACATTTAACTGGAATCTCCTGAAACCTAGATTTCAGAAGTCTTTTATATTATATTTTATTATTGTTAAGCAATTTCAGTCAAATAAATGAGACTATTCAAAGAAAAAGAAGACATTTCACTGGAATCTCCTGAAACCTAGATCTCGGAAGCCTTTTATATTATATTTTATCATTATTAAGCAATTTCAGTTAAATAAATGAGAATATTCAAAGAAAAAGAAGACATTTAACTGGAATCTCCTGAAACCTAGATCTCGAAAGCTTATTATGCTATTTTTTTATTATTAAGCAATTTCAATCAAATAAAAGAGAATTTTCAAAGAAAAAGAAGAAATTTAACTGGAATCTCCTGAAACCTAGATCTCAGAAACCTTTTATATTATACTTTATTATTATTAAGCAATTTTAGTCAACTAAATGACAATATTCAAAGAAAAAGAAGACATTAAACTGGAATCTCTTGAAACCTAGATCAAGGCAGCTTGTTATGTGATTTTTTATTATTATTAAGCAATTTCAGTCAAATAAATGAGAATATTCAAAGAAAAAGAAGACAGTTAACTGGAATCTCCTGAAGCCTAGATAACGGAAGCTTTTTTATGTTATTTTTTTTATTATTAAGCAATTTCAATCAAATAAACGAGAACATTCAAAGAAAAAGAAGACATTTAACTGGAATCTCCTAAAACCTAGATCGCAGAAGCCTTTTATATTATATTTAATTATTATTAAGCAATTTCAATCAAATAAATGAGAATATTCAAAGAAAAAGAAGAAATTTAGCTGGAATCTCCTGAAATCTAGATCTTTGAAGTCTTTTATATTATATTTTATTATTATTGAGCAATTTCAGTCAATTAAAAGGTGTGAAAGACTAACAACCTATTATGATCATTTTCACAATTAACATTGATTTTCTACGGATTAAAGCTAATCAGGTGTATAACGATAAATAAAAAAAACAGTTTCGCCTATTGTATCATATACGAAACGGATATTGTTTTGACTTGCAACACATAATATCATCATAAAAAATGAACTTATTAAATCTACATCAATTCCTCTCATCAAAAGATCATAAGCACTTATCACAATTGGAAAGGGGTCCCCCCCGAAAAAAAAGATCCACACCTCTTTACCCTCTTGATGACTTGCGAGTACATTTATACCCTCGAAAGCGTGAGATTTAATATTTGCCACCCTCTGACGCTGCCTTTGAGCGCCATGCTAAGCTTGTTTACCTCAAGTTGGAGATTTTTTTTACAAGCGAACCGAGCAAAGCCGCAGTTTCTAGATCCCCTACAGTTTGGCTGGACATTTCAGAATGGAGAGGTTAGGCCAGTTCCGTCCACCCTTAAGGTATTCCCAGATGGTGTAGTCCCTGAGTACTGCTCGTGCAAGGGCTGTACAAAAAATTGTCCATGTGTGGGAAATAGACCTTGTGATTTACTTTGTGACTAAGGTGGAAAATGTTTGAATGCTTCTTCTATTTTCTATACTTATTTCTTCTAGTTCTATAATTTTTAAAGTTTCTTCTATCTATAATTCAGAATCAGGTGGTAAAATTTGATATGCTGATCTAGTATCTTTTAAAATTTTCTTGTTAATAAGTAAATTACACGAAATAGTTAGCTGTTGCTAACTCATAAATGGAAATGACTTAGCATTCCACTTTCCACTTATCATAAATGGAAAGGCCCCCCCCCCCCGAAAAAAAAGACCGCTTGCAATTGGGTAGTCTCCAATCACTTTTGGCTTATAAAAACAAGACTAGAAATAAGCTCTTTTATGTTTTTTTATTATTAAGCAATTTCAATCAAATAAAAGAGAATTTTCAAAGAAAAAGAAGACATTTAACTGGAATCTCCTGAAACCTAGATCTCGGAAGCTTATTATGCTATTTTTTTATTACTAAGCAATTTCAATCAAATAAAAGAGAATTTTCAAAGAAAAAGAAGATATTTAAATGGAATCTCCTGAAACATATATCACGGAAGCTTATTATGTTATTTTTTACTATTATTATTAAGCAATTTCAATCAAATAAACGAGAATATTCAAAGGAAAAAGAAGAAAGTTAACTTGAATCTCCCCAAGGCTAGACCTTGGAAGCTTTTTTATTTTATTTTTTATTATTATTAAGCAATTTCACCCAAATAAACGAGAACTTTCAAAGAAAAAGAAGACATTTAATTGGAATCTCCTGAAGCTTAGATCTCAGAAACCTTTTATGTTATATTTTATTATTATTAAGCAATTTCAGTAAAAAAAATGAGAATATTCAAAGAAAAAGAAGACATTTAGCTGGAATCTCCTGAAATCTAGATCTCAGAAGCCTTTTATATTATATTTTATTATTATTAAGCGATTTCAGTCAATTAAAAGGTGTGAAAGACTAACAACCTATTATGATCATTTTGACAATTAACATTGATTTTCTACGGTTTAAAGCTAATCAGGTGTATAACGATAAAAAAAACAGTTTCGGCTATTGTATCATATACGAAACGGATATCATTTTGACTTGCAACACATAATATCATCATAAAAAATGAACATATTAAATCTACATCAATTCCTCTCATCAAAATATCATAAGCACTTATCACAATTGGAAAGGGGTCCCCCCCCCCCCGAAAAAAAACCGCTTGCAATTGGGTAGTCTCCAATCACTTTCGGCTTATAAAAACAAGACTAGAAATAAGCTCTTTTATGTTATTTTTTTTTATTATTAAGAAATTTCAATCAAATAAAAGAGAATTTTCAAAGAAAAAAAAGACATTTAACTGGAATCTCCTGAAACCTAGATCTCAGAAACCTTTTATATTATATTTTATTATTATTAAGCAATTTCATTCAAATAAATGAGAATATTCAAAGAAAAAGAAGACATTTAACTGGAATCTCCTGAAACCTAGATCTCGGAAGCCTTTTATATTATATTTATCATTATTAAGGAATTTCAGTCAAATAAATGAGAATATTCAAAGAAAAAGAAGACATTTAACTGGAATCTCCTGAAACCTAGATCTCGGAAGCTTATTATGCTATTTTTTTTATTATTAAGCAATTTCAATCAAATAAAAGAGAATTTTCAAAGAAAAAGAAGACATTTAACTGGAATCTTCTGAAACCTAGATCTCGGAAGCCTTTTATATTATATTTTATCATTATTAAGGAATTTCAATCAAATAAATGAGAATATTCAAAGAAAAAGAAGACATTTAACTGGAATCTCCTGAAACCTAGATCTCGGAAGCCTTTTATATTATATTTTATCATTATTAAGCAATTTCAGTCAAATAAATGAGAATATTCAAAGAAAACGAAGACATTTAACTGGAATCTGCGGGAAGCTAGATCTCGGAAGCTTATTATGGTATTTTTTTATTATTGAGCAATTTTAATCAAATAAAAGAGAATTTTCAAAGAAAAAGAAGATATTTAACTGGAATCTCCTGAAACCTAGATCTCAGAAATCTTTTATATTATATTTTATTATTATTAAGTAATTTTAGTCAAATAAATGAGATTATTCAAAGAAAAAGAAGACATTTAACTGGAATCTCCTGAAACCTAGATCTCGGAAGCTTATTATGTTTTTTTTTATGAATATTAAGCAATTTCGGTCAAAAAAAAGAGAATTTTCAAAGAAAAAGAAGACATTTAAATGGAATCTCCTGGAGGCTACATACCGGAAGCTTTTTTATGTTATTTTTTTTATTATTAAGCAGTTTCAGTAAAATAAACGAGAATTTTCAATTAAAAAGAAGACATTTAACCAGAATCTCCTGAAACCTAGATTTCAGATGCCTCTTATATTATATTTTATTATTATTAAGCAATTTCAATCAAATAAATAAGAATATTCAAAGAAAAAAAAGACATTTAGCTGGAATCTCCTGAAATCTAGATCTCAGAAGCCTTTTATATTATATTTTATTATTATTGAGCAATTTCAGTCAATTAAAAGGTGTGAAAGACTAACAACCTATTATGATGATTTTCACAATTAACATTGATTTTCTACGGATTAAAGCTAATCAGGTGTATAACGATAAATAAAAAAACAGTTTCGCCTATTGTATCATATACGAAACGGATATCATTTTGACCTGCATCGCATAATATCATCATAAAAAATGAACATATTAAATCTACATCAATTCCTCTCATCAAAAGATCATAAGCACTTATCACAATTGGAAAGGGGTCCCCCCCCCCCAAAAAAAAAACAAAAAAAACGCTTGCAATTGGGTAGTCTCCAATCACTTTCGGCTTATAAAAACAAGACTAGAATTAAGCTCTTTTATGTTATTTTTTTATTATTAAGCAATTTCAATCAAATAAAAGAGAATTTTCAAAGAAAAAGAAGACATTTAACTGGAATCTCCTGAAACCTAGATTTCAGAAGTCTTTTATATTATATTTTATTATTGTTAAGCAATTTCAGTCAAATAAATGAGAATATTCAAAGAAAAAGAAGACATTTAACTGGAATCTCTTGAAACCTAGATCTCGGAAGCCTTTTATATTATATTTTATCATTATTAAGCCATTTCAGTTAAATAGATGAGAATATCCAAAGAAAAAGAAGACATTTAACTGGAATCTCCTGAAACCTAGATCTCGGAAGCTTATTATGCTATTTTTTTTATTATTAAGGAATTTCAATCAAATAAAAGAGAATTTTCAAAGAAAAAGAAGACATTTAACTGGAATTTCCTGAAACCTAGAACTCAGAAACCTTTTATATTATATTTTATTATTATTAAGGAATTTTAGTCAAATAAATGAGAATATTCAAAGAAAATGAAGACATTTAACTGGAATCTCCGGAAACCTAAATCACGGAAGCTTATTATGTTATTTATTTTTATTATTATGCAATTTAAGTCAAATAAAAGAGAATTTTCAAAGGAAAAGAATACAGTTAACTGGAATCTCCTGAAGCCTAGATAGGAAGCTTTTTTATGTTATTTTTTTTATTATTAAGCAATTTCAATAAAACAAACGAGAACATTCAAAGAAAAAGAAGACATTTAACTGGAATCTCCTGAAACCTAGATCGCAGAAGCCTTTTATATTATATTTTATTATTATTAGGCAATTTCAGTCAATTAAAAGGTGTGAAAGACTAACAACCTATTATGATCATTTTGATAATTAACATTGATTTTCTACGGATTAAAGCTAATCAGGTGTATAACGAAAAAAAACAGTTTCTCCTATTGTATCATATACGAAATGGATATCATTTTGACTTGCAACGCATAATATCATCATAAAAAATGAACACATTAAATCTACATCAATTTCTATCATTAAAAGATCATAAGCACTTATCACAATCGGAAAGGCCCCCCCCCCCCCCGAAAAAAAAAGATCTACACCTCTTTACCCTCTTGATGACTTGCGAGTACATTTATACCCTCGAAAGCGTGAGCTTAAATATTTGCCACCATCTGACGCTCCCTTTGAGTGCCATGCTAAGCGTGTTTACCTCCAGTTTGACATTTTTTACAAGCGAACCGACCAAAGCCGCAGTTTCTAGATCCCCTACAGTTTGGCTGGACATTTCAGAATGGTGAGGTTAGGCCAGTTTCGTCCACCCTTAAGGTATTCCCAGATGGTGTAGCCCCTGAGTACTACTCGTGCAAGGGCTGTGCAAAAAATTGTCCATGTGCGGGAAATAGACCTTGTGATTTACTTTGTGACTATGGTGGGAAATGTTTGAATGCTTCTTCTATGCTCTATACTTATTTCTTCTAGTTCTATAATTTTTAAAGTTTCTTCTATCTATAATTCAGACTCAGATGGTAAAATTTGATATGCCGAGCTAGTATCTTTTAAAATTTTCTTGTTAATAAGTAAATTACACGAAATAGTTAGCTGTTGCTAACTCATAAATGGAAATGACTTAGCATTCCCCTTTCCACTTATCATAATTGGAAAGGCCCCCCCCCCGAAAAAAATACCGCTTGCAATTGGGTAGTCTCCAATCACTTTCGGCTTATAAAAACAAGACTAGAAATAAGCTCTTTTATGTTTTTTTATTATTAAGCAATTTCAATCAAATAAAAGAGAATTTTCAAAGAAAAAGAAGACATTTAACTGGAATCTCCTGAAACCTAGATCTCAGAAGCTTATTATGTTTTTTTTTTATTATTGAGCAGCTTTAATCAAATAAAAGAGAACTTTCAAAGAAAAAAAGACATTTAACCGGAATCTACTGAAGACTATATCTCGGAAACTTATTATGTTATTTTTTGTTATTATTAAGAAATTTCAGTGAAACAAAAGAGAATTTTCAAAGAAAAAGAAGACAGTTAACTGGAATCTCCTGAAGGCTAGATATCGGAAGCTTTTTTATGTTATTTTTTTTATTATTAAGCAATTTCAGTCAAATAAACAAGAACATTCAATGAAAAAGAAGACATTTAACTGGTATCTCCTGAAACCTAGATCTCAGAAGCCTTTTATATTATATTTTATTATTATTACGCCATTTTAATCAAATAAATGAGAATATTCAAAGAAAAAGAAGATATTTAACTGGAATCTCCTGGAACCTAGATCTCGGAAGCTTATTATGTTATTTTTATTATTATTGAGCAATTTTAATCAAATAAACGAGAATATTCAAAGGAAAAGAAGACGTTTAACTGGAATCTACTGAAAACTAGATCTCAGAAACCTTTTATATTATATTTTATTATTATTAAGCAATTTTAGTCAAATAAATGAGATTATTCAAAGAAAAAGAAGACATTTAACTGGAATCTCCTGAAACATAGATCACTGAAGCTTTTTATGTTACTTTTTATTTTTATTAAGCAATTTCAGTCAAATAAATGAGAATATTCAAAGAAAAAGAAGACAGTTAACTGGAATCTCCTGAAGCCTAGATATCGGAAGCTTTTTTATGTTATTTTTTTTATTATTAAGCAATTTCAATCAAATAAATGAGAATATTCAAAGAAAAAAAAGACATTTAATCGAAATCTCCTGAAACCTAGATCTCAGATGCCTCTTATATTATATTTTATTATTATTAAGCAATTTCAATCAAATAAATAAGAATATTTAAAGAAAAAAAAGACATTTAGCTGGAATCTCCTGAAATCTAGATCTCAGAAGCCTTTTATATTATATTTTATTATTATTGAGCAATTTCAGTCAATTAAAAGGTGTGAAAGACTAACAACCTATTATGATCATTTTCACAATTAACATTGATTTTCTACGGATTAAAGCTAATCAGGTGTATAACGATAAATAAAAAAAACAGTTTCGCCTATTGTATCATATACAAAACGGATATCGTTTTGACTTGCAACACATAATATCATCATAAAAAATGAACATATTAAATCTAAATCAATTCTTCTCATCAAAAGATCATAAGCACTTATCACAATTGGAAAGGGGTCCCCCCCCCCCCAAAAAAAAAAACAAAAAAATCGTTTGCAATTGGGTAGTCTCCAATCACTTTCGGCTTATAAAAACAAGACTAGAAATAAGCTCTTTTATGTTATTTTTTTATTATTAAGCAATTTCAACCAAATAAAAGAGAATTTTCAAAGAAAAAGAAGACATTTAACTGGAATCTCCTGAAACCTAGATTTCAGAAGTCTTTTATATTATATTTTATTATTGTTCAGCAATTTCATGCAAATAAATGAGAATATTCAAAGAAAAAGGAGACATTTAACTTGAATTTCTTGAAACTTAGATCTCGGAAGCCTTTTATATTATATTTTATCATTATTAAGCAAATTCAGTTAAATAGATGATAATATTCAAAGAAAAAGAAGACATTTAACTGGAATCTCCTGAAACCTAGATCTCGGAAAATTATTATGCTATTTTTTTTATTATTTAGCGATGTCTATCAAACTAACGAGAATTTTCAAAAAAAACAAGATATTTAGCTATTATCTCCTGAAACCTAGATCTAGGAAACCTTTTAGATTATATTTTACGATTATTAGGAAAATTCAGTTACACAAATAATAATATTCAAAGAAATACAAGGCATTTAAATTGAATCTCCAGAAACCTAGATAATATAAGCTTATTATGTTATTTTTTATTATTATTAAGCAATTTCAATCAAATAAAAGAGAATTTTCAATGAAAAAGAAAAGAGTTAACTTGAATCTCCTCAAAACATAGATCTCAGAAGCCTTTTATATTATATTTTATTATTATTAAGCAATTTCAGTCAAATAAATGAGAATATTTATGATACAATAGGCGAATTTTTTTTTTATCGTTATACACCTGATTAGCTTTAATCCGTAGAAAATCAATGTTAATTGTGAAAATGATCATAATAGGTTGTTAGTCTTTCACACCTTTTATTTGATTGAAATTGCTTAATAATAATAAAAAATAACATAAAAAAGCTTCCAATATCTAAGCTTCAGGAGATTCCAGTTAACTGTCTTCTTTTTTTTCAATGTTCTCGTTTATTTGATTGAAATTGCTTAATAATAATAAAAAATAACATAATAAGCTTCCGAGATCTAGTAAAAAACCGGCCTATTATGCTGATTAAAAAATATTCATAAAAGAAACAAAAATTTTCTACTGCCCTTTTTAAGTGAACAATAAGATTGGAGGGCAGCTAAGCTCCCCACGCTTCTTTTTTTCGTCAAAGTATTTGGATCAGCATTTTTAAGTAGCCATTTTGTTCAGCATAGCTGAAAGGTATAATAACTATGCCTTTAGAGATAACATGACCATTTACTAACATGATCCTCATATTTTATTTCTAAGTTTCAGGAGGCACAATCAATCTTTGATTGTAGCCAATGGAGAGAAATGTCATTAACTGAAGAGGAGGATATAAAATTATCAAGTGTAGGAAAATCAGTAGTCCGGGGGGAGAAAAAGTTGAAAACTCTAGAAACAGTAGTTCTGGCGGAGGATGCAGATACAATGGAGTTTCACCCTCCACCCACTAAAAGACGAATGGTTGAAGAAATACATATCGATTGTGATAGTATGGAGTTTCTCCCCCCCCCCACCCGCTAAAAGACGGAAAGAAGATGTCAGCATAGAAAGATCATCATAAGTTGATGATGATGATGATGTCAAAGTAATAAAAACGATAGAATATATAGATTTATATCCAATATTTCAATAAAACATCTTTTTTTATATATCTAGGAAATTGTGTCTTTTAGAATCATGCGATAGTTTTACAGATAAATATATTGGAAATTTTTTTTTTTAACTTTTTTTAACTTTTTTTTACATCTCTTAGAATGTCATGAAACACACTTAAAACACAAAAAATTCATATTTAATATTTTCCAACTTCAAAATTGGAATGATATAGATATGTGTGTCGCAACTTTTACTATTTGAAAAATTATGTTTTTAGTGACCACTTTTTTTTTACTTTTTTTTCTGACAGTATTTTTTTTAACTTTTTTTAACTTTTTTTAAACATTTTTTTAACTTTTTTTAACTTTGTTTACTGTGCGCTTGAAAGCATTATAGATATATGGTGGGACTGTGCGCTACTTATCGTTATAGCTATATGGTGGGACTGTGCGCTACTTATCGTTATAGCTATATGGGGAGACACCCCGCTCTCTATCGTTATATCTATACTATTAGAGAGAGAGAGAGAGAGAGAGAGAGTGAGAGAAAGATAGAGAGAGAGAGAAAGAGAGAAAGTGAGAGAGAGAGAGAGAGAGAGAGAGAGAAAGAAAGAGAGAGAGACAAAGAAAGCGAGAGAGAGAGAGAGAGAGAGAGAGACAGAGACAGAGAGAGAAACATATACAAACAAACAGAGTCAGGTACAGAAACATACAAAGACAGACACAGAGACAAGCAAACACCCGCTCAGACAAACATGCACAGAGAGAGAGAGAGAGAGAGAGAGAGAGAAAAGCATATACAAACACACAAAGTAAGACAAACTAACACGCAAAGACTGACACAGAGACAAGCAAACAACCACTCAGACACATTGTGACAGAGAGAGAGAAAGACAAAAACACATACAAACACACAGAATCAGACACACAAACACCAAAAGACAGACCCAGAGACAAGCAAATACCCGCTCAGACACAAGGCACAGAGAGACAGAGACCAGCAAATATCCTCTCAGACAGAACGACAAAAACACAGACACACACACAGATCCAGACAAAAAACACACAGACAGACACAGAGACAATCAAACACCTGCTCACAGAGAGAGAGAGAAAAAAAACACATACAAGTACACAGAATCAGGCATACAAACACACAAGGACAGAAACAGATACAAGCAAACACCCACTCAGAAACATAGGTATAGAGAGAGAGAAGCAAATTCCCGCTCATACAAACAGAGAGAGAGAGAGGGGGGAGAGAGAGAGAGAGAGAGAAAGACATACAATAAACAGAGTCAAGCACACTAAGACAGACACAGACAAAAGCAAACACCTGCTCAAACGCCGATCATTTTCTCAAAATGTATGTGAAGAAAATTTAGAGATAGCTATTTGTTAAAAATAGTCCAAATATCACAGGCAGTGCAGTACCCCTACCTAAGTAAGGAGTGATATGGGCATAATTTATTTTTTAAACTAATGACTATCTCTAAATTTCTGTCACACATGCATTTTGGGAAAATACGACGTTTTGGGAAGGGGTAGCTGCCCTTCGATCACTTTGACTCTTACAAAAATTACTAGAACTTCTGATTACCAGTCCAATTATCCCCCTTTGAAGTTCATACGACCACCATTTCTATACAAACCTTACATGTCCCTAGGGTATAACTTACATGCCTTGCCCTTTGGGCTGTGGGGGTTGTCATCATTAAGGAGACAATTTCTGGACCTTTCAACTACGCTCAAGATAAAGGCAAGATGTGCTTGGGGAGATGATGGGCGTAGGGGCGGGGCTCTTTGCCCCCCAATCAATTTCTACTATTAAAAAAGGCACTATGTCTTTCAAATCCCAATAGAGTGAGGCCCTCTCGAAGTCTCTACGACAATTCCTTCTATACGAAGTTCCCTGGTCTAAAAGAAAAATCATATATTGTACCCACATCACTCTTTACTTAGGCAGTGCTATTGAGATACCTAAGATTAATGTCATTTAACAACTTGGGATGTTTTGAACCTATTCCGTAAAATAATTCATCATGTATTCTCTTGACAGGGCCCGTCTCTGACTGTCTTCTTCTTGCCTTCTTTTGGATGCTGACACCCGACAGATTTTGGTAATATGATTTATCATCAGGTAATATGTTAGCACAAGCACTAGCATAAAGCTTGCTCTCGTCGTCAACTATTAGTTTTAGACCTGCATTATCTTTGAGCAGTATCTTCTCTGAAATGTTAACCTTGCAGATCCACCGTTCTGCCTTTGGAAATTTTTGGGTACTTCAAAGGATTTTAATCTATCAGTTGTATGACAATGCAAACATACGTTTCCAATTATGTCTCCATTAGTCCTAATCTAACAGTTTATGTATGTGTCTTTATGATTATTCAATGCTGCGATAACTATATCATGCACACAAACTTTTTAGGAGTAATTCTTCTTCACTTTAAAATGAGATATAAGTGCGTATTTTACCAGTGCACTATTTGTACTGATTAGAAATTCACAATAAACGAAACACCGTGTTTTATACTTTTCAGGAGACCTTGTTTCCGGCCAGAGTATGCGCCTCCTGGATTATTGTGGAAACCCTACAATATGATTTCGCAGGACATGTCTTCCAATTTCCTCTAAATCCTTTCTTATGACTTCTTCTGAAACTTGAGTAGCTTCTGGGATCCTGAATAAGGTTTTGCATAATTCTATGCGGAATTTTTGTAAAGCCACAGGAATGTGTTGCTAAGAACAAATTATTAGCAATGGCTTGTTAGCTATGTTCAATAGCGTTTCAACCATTTATGCATTGGACCTTAGGTTCAAATCTTACGGCAGTCAAATATTTCCTATAATTTCCCAACTGAGTAAACGGTCAGGGAGCCCCCGCTTGTAAAATTTTCAAGAAACCTGTTATCACGCAGCTCAGAATATACAGGTTAAAAACGTGCAGACAGGGAATCTCTGCTTGTAAGAGTAGTGGCTATGGGTGTCGTCAGAGTATATGGAAACTTTGGAGTGGGTTTGTAAAACACCTGCTGGAGATGACGTATCGCATTTAAACCAGTAAAAAATAAAACAGGAATGGCTATGGGTACAATGATATTCGTTAAGGCTACACTGCTTCAGAGATTGAAACCTCTACAAAATTCTCTGATATGCTTTCTCTGATAATATAATTGTTATCGAGATCGCTTGACATTTTGGGAGTGTCTTCCCCTTTTTAAAAATTTAGCAAATTTTCTCTGGCCCGTAACTTTTGATAGGTAACGTTAAATTTAATAGACTTTATATGTTTTGAGTCAGCATTAAATTAAAAAAAAAGTATGTGCCTATTGTTATCAAAACTCTATTTTTCAGTTTCAGTTACTATTGAGCCATGTCCCTCCATACTTACACTTCGTTACCATGAATTATTTGACTAGTGAATAAGAAACAATCAAATACTAGACTAGTTTCTTTTTATTAATATACGAGGAAAATTTTAGCATAGGAACCGTTTCATATTGAGCAAAAGAAACATTATCTATGAACGTAATTGGTCTAAAAATTAAAATATTAGCATTTTTTTTTACTTATCAACTTCACTTGTCATGGTAAAGAAACTCTTCCGTCTGATCGCTAAACAAGTCAGTCACAATTTCTCTTGTCATGTTTTAAGCACTTTACGAAAATAAATTCCTAACGTTTTGGAAACAGACGAAAAACAAATTTTGCAAAGTCCGAAATGTATGGTGAATGACCCAGCAATTGCCAAAAGAAACTATCCTATTAGTTCTTAGTTCTTGCTGGAACTCGAAACCGTACATCGTCGTGAAGAAAAACGATACCCCTTCGAGATTTTGAATAGTTTGTCTAATCCTTAATAATTTACCACGTTATCTAATGATGACAATTTTGATAAGAAAATATTATCAGCTGGTTTAATGGTCAATGGTGAGTTCTTTGATGAGGGGATCCTAAAACTTGCACGAAAAACATTTATATGTTAGCGGTAACGATTTTAAAGGGTTTAGAAAATGTTTTTCTCATACCTTTGCATCCATACCCCGCGACACTTAGTCCTCAGTAGCCTACCGGTACCACAGTATATAAATTATAGGAAGTAAGATCTTTCCCTATCTCACCCATTATAAAAACCCGGACCGAGGTGCGAGTTCTCCAGATAACGTAGAAACATAAGCGACATTATATCTTTTCACAGGTAGACAAGTAGATTTCTCTTGAACGCGGAACTTGGCTTAAACGTTGGAACACTAAATTTTGAAGAACCTAATTTTAAATTAATTTATTCCAATACATATATGAAAATCGGTAATTAGTAGTGCAATGTTATTATTAGATGTTTTTAGGAATTAGAAGTAGGTTTCGAAGTCTCAAATTGGTTTCAAAGGCATTTTGAGAAAGTTTCAGCCAATATAGGCCTACGTGTTCCAGGGTAATTGGACCGCTGATGGCAGATCAAGTGAGAAGAGCTGTTTGTACGCGCTAATGCAAGAATAAGTGGGAGGAGCTGTTTGTTCGCATCGAGAATGAAGAGCCAGAAATTATCTGCGATAAATGTACTGCTGATCTTTATACTGTGACCGGTACTAACAAATACTCTCCTTCATCTACCTTGAATTGTTTCTCAAGCGATCTTTTCTTGCACCACGGTCGGAGTATCTTATGCTCAAAAAGGTCGACCTCCCCTCACCTGGGGATTGATTTTGCCTACCATTACGGGCAAGTGGCACCAACTCATGAAAATTTAAAAGGAGGGGTTGTATGTTTCAAAATTGATGGGGAGCATTTAAGGATATTTTCGTCGGAAGGGGGATCACAAAAAAACTTTCAAAATGTATCAAAAATTTGTTCATATGCATTATTGTTATATTTTTACGAGTCGGACAAAAATTTCGGAGGAGGGTGTGCAAAACCCCTAATACCTCTCCCAGAACCTGGGGGAATTTTTTAATTTTTTCAACAAGAATACCACAAATGAAATTTTTTCGAGTGAATAATACGAAATAGGAGGTATTTTTAAAAACCTGGAGTGGGGAAAATGCCCCCCTAAATTGGCAGCACTGTTACTGGCTTCATCCCATCTAATATCAGGACTGTGTTTCACAATATGCCCTGCCTCACCATCAGACACTCGGCAAAAAGGCCAATTGCGGGACGGTAACTGAAATTGAGTAAAGTGACATGCTCCCATAAAAAAAGTCGGGGGAAAGTGAAGAAGATCACGGATATTTTTTGATAAGTCTTCGTTACAGTACGCCATGCATCTGATTCAAATATTGTTCAGACTATTTTTATTTCTTGGTATGTTGAATTTTTATAAGCAGCCCCGAACACGGTCAAATTGGGAAAAACAAGAATAAAAGCTCATTCGCTATTTATCTGTCACTTAGTCAGGTTCAGGAACAGGTTAGGGTTACCAATTGCTATGATGCGTATTAGAGAAAGGAAATTGAAAATCACAATTGTAAGTTTAACAATGAAATTCGTGTTATCTTCATTTCATCGAATATTCTTTGCTGCATAATATACGGTTGCTGAGCCCCCCTGAACGAGTGGATAGTACACTGTGGATATTCAACTACATCATAATTTGACAAATTGTTTGGTTTACTGAAAGTTTTCACATAGGACACATATTTTCATAATCAATTAAAGGTGGAGCTTTCAAGAAGCCTACCTGACATCGCAAAGGTGTTAACATATCAGCTTACAACCAGATGGTAGATTCATGTTTTGCTGAAAATTCTGATTTTTGAAAATCTTGTTAAGCAAGAAAAATCTTTAATTTTGGCATAATCATCTAACAAAATTCCAAAATTGCACACTACTTGGCATTTATATATTTTTTTAACATTCAATGCTCTAAAAACTTACAAATTAAATATTATCGCCATTCTCTCGTTAGTAAAATCTGAAATTACGTAAAAAAAACTTACATCATCACATTCAATACAATAAGCCCACGAATAGGTGATGGAGAAAGTGGTTAAATCTACATACATACTTGATAGCGAGTTGCAATAAAACTAAAATCACTAAATCAGTAATAAAAGATTCAAAGTTTTGACAGTAATTTTTCTAAGCCTAAAGAATCCAAATGATGAAGGATATTTTTAAGTTTTTTTTCACTTTTCTGGCTAAGGACTATTATCCAATATTCTCTTTTGTATATTTGGCTAAGAGTTCCTTGATGCGCATGTGGACCAATGCACTGTTGGCACTTATATATATCTGCAACACATTTCACTTAAAAAGTGAGCTTTGTTGGCAAAATTAAAGCTTTCTTAAAAGGTATTTAAAAGGGAGTTCCATAACGCCTTTATTTGAGTTACGGTATCTAAATGGGAATTCCATATTTCTGGGGACATCCTTGGATGTCTTGCGTTCCATTTAAGTCTGACTAAGTATTGTCATTTATTAGGCCGATATAGGAAGAAAGCTTGGATTTGACTTGAATTAATTTTGAATTTTTACAAAAGAAGTTTTTCAAAGAAAAGTAAAGAACTATATTACACCAAGAACGAGCGAAAAAAAATTAATGATTTTTGTAGCGCAAAACTACCATAAATAACTATTAATAAATAAAATTAATCCAAAACGAAGAGAAATTATAATAAAAAACCAAGTCAAAATCATATTTCTTTCTACATTTTTTCTACCGATGAACTCTTTTTTTTGTGTTTGCATCGAAAAGTTTCCACAGAAAATTCAGGCGGCTTGGTACTGCGGTGAATTGTTAGTAGCAGTAGTAAAATAAACGAAAAGTCGGATCCAATCTATTGTTTTTCCTGTTTGATATTTTAGACCAGTTTGTCACATTATTATTTTTTTCTTTTTTTTAAAAGAAACCCTCAGTTTTTTTTTTATTTAACACCAATGCATCTTAAGTACAAACCAACACGAAAATACTTTCCTAAAACAGGCAGTACACTAACTGGTTGATGGCAGTCATGTTTAATTATCACTTTATTTGATTAATATACTTTCAGTTTTTCAAACATTTAAAGTTTCAATTAATTTTAATTAATACATTTAATTTATTTTCTATATGTCTACTCTAGTGCAAAATTCAAGCCACGTAATATAACATCTTTGAATTACACTAACGCAACCATCAAACTGCAGTATCAATTCACTAAACGGCATTTCTGGTAAACTAGTTCACCAATAATTGTATTATATTCAGTACCTAATTTAAAATGGGATACTTTCAGTATTTCTTTTCTCCTGCAAAATTCACGTCGTATAACATAACACCTTTTGAATTATCACAGCCAAACTACTAACAAATACAGTTCCATTTCACCGAGGCATTGAAAAGGAAGTTTCTTTCGTTGCAAGCATTCAGTGTCTAGTTCAAGGTGTACTATGTTTCAGTATCCTTTTTCTCCTGCAAAATTCATATCCTGTGACATAACACCTTATGAACAACCACATCTGAGCTATTGAAAATATTGCATTACTTAGTGTAAGATTACATTTCTTATTAACCTAGTTCAGCAAGCATTGTATTCAATTCAGTGTCTAGTTCAAGGTAGGTTTCTCTTTCTTTCCTAAGCTCTTCTTGTACTTTTTCAGCACTCTGCTTAAGTATCAAATTCCCTTTCCTAAGCGTTGCCAACTTTTCTTCGTGTCTCTTCGATCTTGTTCGATGTTTCTCTAATCTTCTATCATATGGCAAATTTACATCGTCTGTTTCACTATCCTCGTCGTGGATTATAAGCTCGTCTTCTTCTTCGGATGAGGATTCTTCTTCAGTTTCAGTTTCCTCTTCTTCCTCTTCTGCTTCTTCTGCAAATATAGCCTTCATTAATCGAACAGTTCGTGGTAAAGTAAGGAGTGACCCGGCTCAATAGTAACCGAAACTCTAAAAAACGGAATTTTTATACTAGTAGATGAATCAAAGGATTCGGATTTTTATGCTGATTTCAAATATAAAATTTTCACCAAATTTAGTCTAACCCATCAAAAGTTACGAGCCTGAAACAATTTACCGTATTTTCAATAATAGGGGGAAACACCCCCCTAAAAGTAATAGAATCTTAATCAAAATCAAACCATAAGATTCAGCGTAAGAGAAAACACTACTGTAGATGTTTCAAGCTCCTATCTGCAAAAATGTTGAATTTTGTATTTTTTGCCAGAAGAAAGATCAAGGATGTGTGTTTATTTTTTATTTTATTTTTTTGGTTTTTTTTAGAGGTCATTATTGATCCAGTAGTCCTAGAATATCATGAGAGGGCTCATTCGAAAGGAAATTAAAAGTTGTAGTGCCCTTTTTAAGTGACCAAAAAAAATTGAGGGCAACTTGGCCACCTCCCACGCTAATTTTTCCCAAAGTCACCCAATCAAAATTTTTAGATGACCATTTTGTTCATCATAGTCGAAAATCTAATAAGTATGTCATTGAGGATGATCCCCCCCCACAGTACCTCGGAGAAGGGCTGCAAGTTATGAACTTTACCTATTTTTTAAATATAGTATTGTTTATTGGGAAGTATACAGACGTTTTCAGGAGGGATTTTTTCTGGGTGGAGTGGGGGGGGGGGTCGGAGGAGAGGATTACGTAGGAGGATCTTTCCATGGAGGAGGTTTCCTTTGGGGAGGGGACATTTCTATGAAGGGGGTGCCGGATGTCCCAGCATAATTTAAAAAACGATCAGAAATTAAATAAAAAAACAAGTTTTTTCAACTGAAAGTAAGGAGCAGCATTAAAACTTAAAAAGAACAGAAATTATTACGTATATGAGGGGTTTTGCCCTCTATTCAATACCTTGCTCTTTGCGCTAAGGTGTTTTTTAGTACTTTCAAAAGAGCTATCTACTCTAATTAAACGGCCTTAGTAGTATTGATATAATGATAGGCATGAGACAGTCCCCCCATTTAGCTATAATGATAGAGAGCGGACAGTCCCATCATATATTTATAATGATAAGTAGTGGACAGTGCTCCCGCCAATACAAGCAGACAGTATAATGACCGGAATTCAACCCCCGTGAAAATTTGCGTTGATCTGTGTTCAAAGTGCGTGATGATTCCTTTGTTTTAAATTGTGAAATTCTTTTTGTAATTTAATTTTTTAGGCGTGGTTGACTTATGTTTAACCTTGAAATAATTTACATATATTAATTTATTATTAATTAATTTACATAATTACATTAATTTACATAATTATATTAATTTACATAATTACATTAATTTCTTCTTTTTTTTTAAATTTTAATAGTTTTTTATATTGATGTCATTTTATTGTACTCTAACGATGATATTTTTCTTTTCCAATGATATGATTTTTTACATTCTAAGTATCTTCCCATTGATTTATATGAAATTTGTGTTTGATGTAGGAATCGAACGTGAGACCCATGATTTCCTAAGGTAAGAGAACGAAACGTTAATCGACTGAACCAACAAGCCTTTGAACATATTATGATTTTAGAAATACAAACAATGAATTGTTTCTGGGACATTGCCCAACTGATGTTAAGCCTCACAATATCGTAACAAGTTCATTCCATTGAACTGGAATAAGATCAAGCACATTCAATTTATCAATTGGATTTTTGATAGGTGTTAAAAGTGACATGTTTCGGGGCATTTTTATGGCATCATCATGAGAATATGCATACCACGATGATTTGAGATGCATACTAGACAAACAATTTCTTCTGATACTTGGACCCCAAGTCCTACCCCTATCCGTCATCCCTATCCCTCCACCGTCCCTTGAAGTTCATTTTGAATTTCTTTCATTGAAATACAAGAGTTGGATTATTTCAGTAGTGTTTTGTCATGGTTTACCTTGTCACAGTTACATTCTCTTGATTTTTCAAAGTTCATTTTGAATTTCTTTCGTGAAATGCAAGAGTTGGAATATTTAAGTAGTGTTTTGTCGTGGTTTACCATGTCACAGTTACATTCTCTTGATTTTTCAAAGTTCATTTTGAATTTCTTTCATGAAATGCAAGAGTTGGAATATTTCAGTAGCATTTTATCATGGTTTACCTTGTCCCAGTTACATTCTATTGATTTTTCAAAGTTCATTTTGGATTTCTTTCCTTGAAATGCAAGAGTTGGAATATTTCAGTAGTTTTGTCGTGGTTTGCCTTGTCACAGTTACATTCTCTTGATTTTTCAAAGTTCATCGTGGATTTCTTTCCTTGAAATGCAAGAGTTGGAATATTTCAGTAGTGTCTTGTAGTGGTTTACCTTGTCACAATTACAGTCTTTTGAATTTTTAAAGTTCATTTTTGGATTTCTTTCATTGAAATGCATGAGTTGGAATATTTCAGTAATGTTTTGTTGTGGTTTACCCTGTCATAGTTACATTCTCTTGATTATTCAAAGTTAATTTTTAATTTCTTTCGTTTCAGTAGTGTTTTGTCGTGGTTTACCTTGTCAAAGTTACTTTCTCTTAGTTTTTCAAAGTTCATTTTGGATTTGTTTAGTTGAAATTAAAGAATTGGAATATTTAAGTAGTGTTTTGTTGTGCTTTACCTTGTCACAGTTATATTCTCTTGATTTTTCATAGTTAAGTTTGGATTTATTTCGTTGAAATGAAAGAGTTGGAATATTTAAGTAGTGTTTCGTTGTGCTTTACCTTGTCACAGTTACATTTTCTTGATTTTTCAAAGTTAATTTTGAATTTCTTTCGTCAAATGCAAGAGTTGGAATATTTCAGTAGTGTTTTGTCGTGGTTTACCTTGTCACAGTTACATTCTCTTGATTATTCAAAGTTCATTGTGGATTTCTTTCATTGAAATGCAAGAGTTGGAATATTTCAGTAGTGTTTTGTCGTGGTTTACCTTGTCACAATTACATTCTCATGATTTTTAAAACTTAATTTTTGGATTTATATCGTTGAAATGCAAGAGTTGGAATATTTCAGTAGTATTTTGTTATGGTTTACCTTGTCACAGTTACATTCTCTTGATTTTTTAAATTTATTTTTTTTAATTTCTTTCGTTGAAATGCAAGAGTTGGAATATTTCTGTAGTGTATTGTCATAGTTTACCTTGCCACAGTTACATTCTCTTGATTTTTCAAAGTTCATTTTGAATTTCTTTCATTGAAATGCAAGAGTTGGAATATTTCAGTAGTATTTGGACATGATTTACCTTCACACAGTTACATTCTTCTTATTTTTCAAAGTTCATTTTGTATTTCTTTCGTTGAAATACAAGAGATGGAATATTTTAGTAGTGTTCAGTCATGGCTTACCATGTCACAGTTACATTTTTTTGATTTTTCAAAGTTCATTTTGAATTTCTTTCATTGAAATGCAAGAGTTGGATTATTTCAGTTGTGTTTTGTCGTGGTTTACCGTGTCACAGTTACATTCTCATGATTTTTTCAAAGTTCCTTTTGAATTTCTTTCATTGAAAGGCAAGAGTTGGATTATTTCAGTAGTGTTTTGTTGTGGTTTACCTGGTCAAACTTAAATTCTCTTTATTTTTCAAAGTTCATTTTGTATTTCTTTTGTTGAAATGCAAGATTTGGAATATTTCATTAGTGTTTTGTTGTGCTTTACCTTGTCACAGTTACATTCTCTTGATTTTTCAAAGTTCATTTTGAATTTCTTTCGTGAAATGCAAGAGTTGGAACATTTGAGTAGTGTTTTGTTATTGTTTACCTTGTCACAGTTAGATTCTCTTGATTTTTTCAAAGTTTTTCAAAGTTCATATTTGAATTTCTTTCGTGAAATGCAAGAGTTGGAATATTTCAGTAGTGTTTTGTTATGGTTTACCTTGTCAAAGTTACATTCTCTTGATTTTTTCAAAGTTTATTTTTAATTTCTTTCGTTGAAATGCAAGACCTGGAATATTTCAGTAGTGTTTTGTCATGGTTTACCTTGCCACAGTTACATTCTCTTGATTTTTCAAAGTTTATTTTGAATTTCTTTCATTGAAATGCAAGAGTTGGAATATTTCAGTAGTGTTTTGTCATGGTTTACCATGTCACAGTTGCATTCTCATGATTTTTCAAAGTTTATTTTTGGATTTCTATCGTTGAAATGCAATAGTTGGGATATTTCAGTAGTGTTTTGTTATGGTTTACCTTGTCACAGTTACATTCTCTTAATTTTTCAAAGTTCATTTTGAATTTCTTTCATTGAAATGCAAGAGTTGGAATATTTTAGTAGTGTTTTGTCGTGGTTTACCATGACACAGTTACATTCTCTTGATTTTTCAAAGTTCATTTTGGATTTCTTTCGTTGAAATACAAGAGTTGGAATATTTCAGTAGTGTTTTTGTCATGGTTTACCTTGTCACAGTTACATTCTCTTGATTTTTCAAAGTTCATTTTGAATTTGTTTCGTGAAGTGCAAGAGTTGGAATATTTTAGTAGTGTTTTGTCATGGTTTACCTTGTCACAGTTACATTCCCTTGATTTTTCAAAGTTCATTTTGGATTTTTTTCATTGAAATGCATGAGTTGGAATATTTCAGTAGTGTTTTGTCATGGTTTACCTTGCCACAGTTACATTCTCTTGATTTTTCAAAGTTCATTTTGAATTTCTTTAATTGAAATGCAAGAGTTGGAATATTTCAGTAGTGTCTTGTCGTGGTTCACCATCACACAGTTACATTCTCGTGATTTTTCAAAGTTCATTTTGGAATTCTTTCGTTGAAATGCAAGAGTTGGAATATTTCAGTAGTGTTTTGTCATGGTTTACCTGGTCATAGCTATATTCTCATGATTTTTCAAAGTTCATTTTGTATTCCTTTCATTGAAATGCAAGAGTTGGATTATTTCAGCAGTGTTTTGTTGTGGTTTACCTTATCACAGTTACATTCTGTTAATTTTTCAAAGTTCATTTTGAATTTCTTTCGTTGAAATGCAAGAGTTGGAATATTTCAGTAGTGTTTTGTCGTGGTTAACCTTGTCACTGTTACTTTCTCATGATTTTTCAAAGTTCATTTTGAATTTCTTTCATTGAAACGCAAGAGATGGATTATTTCAGTAGTGTTTTGTTGTGGTTTACATTCTCACACTTACATTTTCTTGATTTTTCAAAGTTCATTTTGAATTTCTTTCATTGAAATGCAAGAGTTGGAATATTTCAGTAGTGTCTTGTCGTGGTTTACCATCTCAAAGTTACATTCTCTTGATTTTTCAAAGTTCATTTTGGATTTCTTTCGTTGAAATGCAAGAGTTGGAATATTTCAGTAGTGTTTTGTCCTGGTTTACCATGTCACAGTTACATCCTCATGATTTTTCAAAGTTGATTTTGAATTTCTTTCATTGAAATGCAAGACTTGGAATATTTGTGTAGTGTTTTGTCGTGGTTTACCTTGTCATAATTACATTCTCTTGATTTTTCAAAATTAATTTTGGATTTCTTTCCTTTAAATGCAAGAGTTGGAATATTTCAGTAGTGTTTTGTCGTGGTTCACCTTGTCACAGTTACATTCTCATGATTTTTCAAAGTTCAAATTCCACATTATTGCACAGAAATATCAAAACCATAGGTTAGGTTAGGCTAGCCTACGTACGCGCGCGTACGTAGGCTAGCCTAACCTAGCCTATGGTTTTGATATTTCTGTGCAATAATGTGGAATTTGAACTTTGAAAAATCATGAGAATGTAACTGTGACAAGGTAAACCACGACAAAACACTACTGAAATATTCCAACTCTTGTATTTCAAGGGAAAAAATCCAAAATGAATTTTTAAAAATCAATATAATGTAATTATGACAAGGTAAACCACGAAAAAACCCTACTGAAATATTCCAACTCTTGCATTTCAAAGAAAGAAATTAAAATGAACTTTGAAAAATCAATAGAATTTACCTGTGTAATAGTGAACAATGATAAAACACTACTGATATATTCCAACTCTTGCATTTCAACAAAAGAAATCCAAAATAAACTTTGAAAAATCAAGAGAATGTAACTGTGAGGTGGTGAACCACGACAAAACACTACTGAAATATTCCAACTCTTGCATTTAAATGAAAGAAATTCAAAATGAACTTTGAAAAATCAAGAGAATGTAACTGTGGCAAGGTAAACCATGACAAAACACTACTGAAATATTCCAACTCTTGCATTTCAACGAAAGAAATCCAAAATGAACTTTGAAAAATCAAGAGAATGTAACTCTGTGATGGTGAACCACGAAAAAACACTACTGAAATATTCCAACTCTTGCATTTCAATGAAAGAAATTCAAAATGAACTTTGAAAAATCATGAGAATATAGCTGTGACAAGGTAAGCCATAACAAAACACTACTGATATATTCCAACTCTTGCATTTCAACGAAAGAAATCCAAAAATGAACTTTGAAAAATCAAGAGGATGTAACTGTGACAAGGCAAACCACAACAAAACACTACTGAAATATTCCAACTCTTGCATTTCGAGGAAGGAAATCAAAAATGAATTTTGAAAAATCAAGAAGATGCAACTGTGACAAGTTAAAACACGACTAAACACTACTTAATTAGTCTAGCTCATTAATTTCAATGAAAGAAATCCAAAATCAAATTATACAAAATCAAGATACTGTAAACGTGACTAGTTAAAGAACAAAAAGACACTACTTAAATATTCCAACTCTTCTATTTCAACGAAGAAATTCAAAATGAACTTTGAAAAATTAAGAGAATGTAACTGTGACAAGGTAACCATGACAAAACACTATTGAAATATTCCAACTCTTGCATTTCAACGAAAGAAATCCAAAATGAACTTTGAAAAATCAAGAGAATGTAAGTGTGAGAATGTAAACCACAACAAAACACTACTGTAATAATCAATCTCTTGCATTTCAGTGAAAGAAATTCAAAATAAACTTTAAAAAATCATGAGAATGTAACTGTGACAAGGTTAACCACGACAAAACACTACTGAAATATTCCAACTCTTGCATTTCAACGAAAGAAATTCAAAATGGACTTTGAAAAATTAAGAGAATGTAAGTGTGAGAAGGTAAACCACGACAAAACACTACTGAAATATTCCAACTCTTGCATTTCAATGAAAGAAATTGAAAATGAACTTTGAAAAATCATGAGAATATAACTGTGACATGGTAAACCATGACAAAACATTACTGAAATATTCACACTCTTGCATTTCAACGAAAGAAATCCAAAATGAACTTTGAAAAATCAAGAGAATGTAACTGTGTGATGGTGAACCACGACAAGACACAACTGAAATATTCCAACTCTTGCATTTCAATAAAAGAAATTCAAAATGAACTTTGAAAAATCAAGAAAATGTAACTGTGGCAAGGTAAACCATGACGAAACACTACTGAAATATTACAACTCTTGCATTTCAACGAAAAAAATCCAAAATGAACTTTGACATATCAAGAGAATGTAACTGTGACAATTTAAACCATGACAAAGCACTACTAGAATAATCTAGCTCGTGCCATTCGCGAATGACATTCAAAATGAAATTTGAAAAATCAAGAGACTGTTACCGTTACAAGGTAAACAATGAAAAACACACCTAATGAAATATTTCATTTAAACGGAATAAATTAGAGATTAAATTTTAATAATCGCGAGAATGTAACTGTTACAAGTTAGTTCACAAAGACACACGTTTAAAATATACAAACTCTTGAATTTCAACGCAAGCTATTACTATTTAAATTTTAACTGTTAATAGAATGCAAGTGTAACCAGCTACAACACGTAGAGACAACAATAAAATAATCAAAGTCTTACATTTCAAGGAAAGAAATTCAAAAATGAACTTTTAAAAATCAAGAGAATGTAACTGTGACATGGTAAACCATGACAAAACACTACTGAAATATTCCAACTCTTGCATTTCAACGAAAGAAATCCAAAATGAACTTTGAAAAATCAAGAGAATGTAACTGTGTGATGGTGAAACACGACAAAACACTACTGAAATATTCCAACTCTTGCATTTCAACGAAAGAAATTCAAAATGAACTTTGAAAAATCAAGAGAATATAGCTGTGACAAGGTAAAACATGACAAAACACTTATGAAATATTCCAACTCTTGCATTTCAACGAAAGAAATTAAAAATGAACTTTTAAAAAATCAAGAAAATGTACCTGTGACAAGTTAAACAATAAAAAAAAACTACTGAAATATACAAACTCTTGCATTTCAAGAAATAAATTCAAAAAGAACTTTGAAAAACTTGGAAAAATCAAGAGAATGTAACTGTGATAAGGTAAACCATAACAAAACACTACTGAAATATTCCAACTCATGCATTTCACGAAAGAAATTCAAAATGAACTGTGAAAAACTTTGAAAAAACCAAGAGAATGTAACTGTAACAAGGTAAACCATAACCAAACACTACTGAAATATTCCAACTCTTGCATTTCACGAAAGAAATTCAAAATGAACTTTGAAAAACCAAGAGAATGTAACTGTGACAAGGTAAAACACGACAAGACACTACTAAAATATTCCAACTGTTGCATTTCAATGAAAGAAATTAAAAATGAACTTTGAAAAATCAAGAGAATGTAGCTGTGACAAGGTAAAGCACAACAAAACACTACTAAAATATTCCAACTCTTGCATTTCAACGAAAGAAATTCCAAATGAACTTTAAAAAATTAAGAGAATGTAACTGTGACCAGGTAAACCACGACAAAACACTACTGAAATATTCCAACTCTTGCATTTCAACGATAGAAATCCAAAAATGAACTTTGAAAAATCATGAGAATGTAACTGTGACATGGTAAACAATGACAAAACACTACTGAAATATTCCAACTCTTGCATTTCAACGAAAGAAATTCAAAATCAACTTTGAAAAATCAAGAGAATGTAACTGTGTGATGGTGAACCACGACAAAACACTACTGAAATATTCCAACTCTTGCATTTCAATGAAAGAAATTCAAAATGAACTTTGAAAAATCAAGAGAATGTAACTGTGGCAAGGTAAACCATGAAAAAAAACTAATGAAATATTTCAAGTCTTGCATTTCAACGAAAGAAATTAAAAATGAACTTTGAAAAAATCAAGAAAATGTAACTGTGAAAGGGCAAACAATAACAAAACACTACTGAAATATTCCAACTCTTGCATTTCACGAAAGAAATTCAAAAAGAACTTTGAAAAACTTGGAAAAATCAAAAGAATGTAACTGTGACAAGGTAAACCATAACAAAACACTACTGAAATTTTCCAACTCTTGCATTTCACGAAAGAAATTCAAAATGAACTTTGAAAAACTTTGAAAAAACCAAGAGAATGTAACTGTGACAAGGTAAACCAAAACCAAACACTACTGAAATATTCCAACTCTTGCATTTCACGAAAGAAAATCAAAATGAACTTTTAAAAATCAATAGAGTTTAACTGTGAAAATGTTAATCAAAGTAATACACTACTGAAATAGTTCAACTCTTTCATATCAAAGGAAAAAATCCAACATTAACTTTGAAAAACCTATAGGATATAATCTTAACTATGTAAAAAACAACAATACACTACTTAAAAAATTCAAATCTTGAATTTTAATAAATGAAATTAAAAATGAACTTTGCAAAAATCATTAGACTGTAAATATGACGAGTTAAACCACGCGAAAACACTACTGAAATATTCCAACTCTTGCATTTTAAGGAAAGAAGTCCAAAATGAACTTTGAAAAATTAAGAGAATGTAACTATGACAAGGTAAACCACGACAAAACACTACTGAAATAATCCAACTCTTGCATTTCAATGAAAGAAATTCAAAATGAACTTTGAAAAATCAAAAAAATGTAACTGTGACATGATAAGCCATGACTAAACACTACTGAAATATTCCAACTCTTGCATTTCAATGAAAAAAATCCAAAATGAACTTTGAAAAATCAAGAGAATGTAACTGTGAGATGGTAAACCACGACAAAACACTACTGAAAAGATCCAACTCTTGCATTTCAAAGAAAGAAATTCAAAATGAACTTTGAAAAATCAAGAGAATGTAACTGTGGCAAGGTAAACCATGACAAAACACTACTGAAATATTCCAACTCTTGCATTTCAAAGAAAGAAATTAAAAAATGAACTTTGAAAAATCAAGAGAATGTAACTGTGACAAGGTAAACCATAACAAAACACTACTGAAATATTCTAACTCTTGCATTTCAACGATAGAAATCGAAAAACGAAGTTTTAAAAATCTTGAGAATGTTACTGTGACAAGGTAAACCACGACAAAACAATACTGAAATATTCCAACTCTTGCATTTCAAGGAAAGAAATCCAAAATGAAATTTGAAAAATCAAGAGAATGTAACTGTGACAAGGTAAACCACGACAAAACACTACTGAAATATTCCAACTCTTGCATTTCACGAACGAAATTCAAAATGAACTTTGAAAAATCAAGAGCATGTAACAGTGATATGGTAAACCATGCCATAACAATACTGAAATATTCCAACTCTTGCATTTCAAGGAAAGAAATTCAAAATCAACTTTGAAAAATCAAGAGAATGTAACAGTGACAAGGGAAAGCACAACAAAAGACTACTGAAATATTCCAATTCTTGCATTTCAACGAAAGAAATTCAAAATGAACTTTGAAAAATCAAAAGAATGTAACAGTGACAAGGTAAAGCACAACAAGACACTACAGAAATATTCCAACTCTTGCATTTCATGAAAGAAATTCAAAATGAACTTTGAAAAATCAAGAGAATGTAAAAATCCAAAATGAACTTTGAAAAATCAAGAGAATGTTATTGTGACAAGGTAAAATACAACAAAAGACTACTGAAATATTCCAATTCTTGCATTTCAACGACAGAGATCCAGAATGAACTTTAAAAAATCAAGAGAATGTAACTGTGAGAAGGTAAACCATAACAAAATACTACTGAAATAATCCAACTCTTGCATTTCAACAAAAGAAATCCAAAATGAGCTTTGAAAAATTAATAGGAATGTAACTGTGATAAGGTAAACCACGACAAAACACTACTGAAATATTCCAACTCTTGCATTTCAACGAAAGAAATTCAAAATGAACTTTGAAAAATCAATAGAATGTAACTGGGACAAGGTAAACCTAGATAAAACACTACTGAAATATTCCAACTCTTGCATTTGACGAAAAAAAATCAAAATGAACTTTGAAAAATCAAGAGAATGTAACTGTGACAAGGTAAAGCACAACAAAACACTACTGAAATATTCCAACTCTTGCATTTCAACGAAAGAAATACAAAATGAAATTTGAAAAATCAAGAGAATGTAACTTTGACAAGGTAAAGCAAAACAATACACTACTGAAATATTCCAACTCTTGCATTTCAACGACAGAAATTCAAAATGAACTTTGAAAAATTAAGAGAATGTAACTGTGACATGGTAAAGCACGACAAAACACTACTGAAACGAAATAAATTCAAAATGAACTTTTAATAATTAAGAGAATGTAACGGCGATATGGTAAACCACGACAAAACACTACTGAAATATTCCAACTCTTGCATTTCACGAAAGAAATTCAAAATGAACTTTGAAAAATCAAGAGAATGTAACCGTGACAAGGTAAACCATAACAAAACACTACTGAAATATTCCAACTCTTGCATTTCAATAAAAGAAATCCAAAAATGAACTTTGAAAAATCAAGAGAATGTAACTGTGACAAGGTAAACCACTACAAAACACTACTGAAATATTCCAACTCTTGCATTTCAAGGAAAGAAATCCACAATGAACTTTGAAAAATCAAGAGAATGTAACTCTGACAAGGTAAACCACTAAAAAACACTACTGAAATATTCCAACTCTTGCATTTCAAGGGAAGAAATCCAAAATGAACTTTGAAAAATCAAGAGAATGTAACTGGGACAAGGTAAACCATGATAAAACACTACTGAAATATTCCAACTCTTGCATTTCATGAAAGAAATTCAAAATGAACTTTGAAAAATCGAGAGTATGTAAATGTGATATAGTAAACCAAGACAAAACACTACTGAAATATTCCAACTATTGCATTTCACTAAAGAAATTCAAAATGAACTTTGAAAAATCAAGAGAATATAACTGTGACAAGGTAAACCACTACAAAACACTACTGAAATATTCCAACTCTTGCATTTCAACGAAAAAAATTCAAAATAAACTTTGAAAAATTAAGAGAATGTAACTGTGACAAGGTAAACCATGACAAAACACTACTGCAATAAGCCAACTCTTGCATTTCAATGAAAGAAATTCAAAATGAACTTTGAAAAATCAAGAGAATGTAAAAATCCAAAATGAACCTTGAAAAATAAAAAAAGTTAAAAAAAAATTGTGGGGGGGGGGGTTGGAGGGAGGGTGGAGGGATAGGGGTTGGAGGGATGGTGGAGGGATAGGGTTGAGGGATAGGGGTAGAACTTGGGGTCCAAGTATCAGAAGAAATTCTTTGTCTAGTATGCATCTCAAATCATCGTGGTATGCATATTCTCATGATGATGCCGTAAAAATGCCCCGAAACATGTCACTTTTAACACCTATCGAAAATCCAATTGATAAATTGAATGTTCTTGAACTTGTTCCAGTTCAATAGAATGAACCATTTGTGGTATTCAGAAGCTGAACAACAGTTGGGCAATGTCCCAGAAACAATTCATTGGATGTATTTCTAAAATCATAATATGTTCAAAGGCTTGTTCATTCATTTAATTAACGTTTCGTTCATTTACCTTAGGAAATCACGGGTCTCACGTTCGATTCCTACATCAAACACAAATTTTATATAAATCAATGGGAAGATACTTAGAATGTAAAAAATCATATCATTGGAAAAGAAAAATATCATCATTAGAGTACAATAAAATGACATCAATAAAAACAGCTATTAAAATAAAAAAAAAATTAATGTAATTATGTAAATTAATATAATTATGTAAATTAATGTAATTATATAAATTAATTAATAATAAATTAATTTATGTAAATTAGTTCAAGGTTAAACATAAGTCAAACACGCCTAACAAATTAAATTACAAAAAGAATTTCACAATTTCAAACAAAGGAATCATCACGCACTTTGAACACAGATCAACACGAATTTTCACGGTGGTTGAATTCCGGTCATTACACTGTTTGCTTGTATTGGCGGGAGCACTGTCCGCTACTTATCATTATAAATATATGGTGGGACTGTCCGCTCTCTATCATTATAGCTATATGGGGGGACTGTCTAATACCTATCATTATATCAATACTACTGGCCTTTGTGATTCAGGGATTTGTGATTCGAGGAAAATTCGAACATTTGCATAAACAGAGAGGTATTGACTAGGGGCTGAAATCCCCTCATATACGCAATAATTTGTGTTCGTTTTAAGTTTTAATGTTGCTCCTTACTTTCAGTTGAAAAAACTGTTTTTTTCTTTTAATTTAATTTCAGAAAGGAGTTGTGCTAGGCTCTAGTCAATGTTATAAGCTAATTTCGACTGAAACCTTGGACGGTCAACGGCAACTCTAGGTTTAAGTAGTCAACCTAGGTTAACTCTGCACAAGAATAGTGAACGGAGTCTGGAAGAAAATGCCTCAATTAAGAGAAAAACGTTCATTTCCTACTAATGAAAACAAGCATGAAGTAAAAACAACGAGAATGGTTTTCTTGCTCCCAAAGATGATCGTATCGAGTCAAAGGTCCTATAAAACCGTGAGAAGGTTCATTGGAACTCAAATCCAAAAGTTATAGTGCCTTTTTTAAGCAGCATAAATTTTGCAAAGTAATGTTTCGGTCATTTTATTCGCAAAAGAGCAACTTTGGACACAAGAATACCGAAAGACACTACGTGAAACTTCTGAAAAAGCCACTCGACAAGTTATCGAAAAACTTTATGCTGGGCTTTCTAGTTTCAGAGGCAGCAATACCACGCAGTGGCACATTTGTGCCCAAAGGTACATGTAGTCTGTAAATATAAAAACTTCATGCAGACATTTTTTAGTAAGGCTTCTATCAGAAAACATTATTCATTTGAGGCTTAACAAAACTATGCAGTGTGGTATGTAATTGCGCATTAGCTTTTGTAGAGGAGCACCAGTGAATATTTGTGCAGCCGGGGGAGTGTGCTTAAGCCTCACAAAGTGCGTTTTTAATGTTCAAATTTTGTAAGTCTGCACAGGCCTTTAAGTAAATATAGAAGGGGTTTTGGGAGAGAAATATTAATCACTAGCCCCACTTAATTCCTGGGAATATTTTTAGACTGCACGTGTAACAGGTTAGGCTAGGTTGCGGGTGCTGCGGGGTGTTAGAGCCTTTCTACTACAGGCAATCTTATTCTGTGTGTAACATAAAAGATCATACACGCATGCTTACAGTACAGAAGGTGGGGCAGGCGTCATGAATACCACCAGATTTTTTTTTTTGGGGGGGGGGGGAGGAGAAGTGCTATTGGTAACCTTTTTTTTAAAAAGAGTTGAATAGAAGGGTTTTTCATGCATTTTTTATTCTTTTCAATCTTCCGTGTAGGTACTCACCTTTTCTGCTGGCAGCCTTGGGGAGCATCTCTATAAAAATATTTTTGTGAAGATCCTGTCTTAAAAATCGTAGAAATGCTGATAGGATAGTTAATTTTTGGTATTTGAGGCGCATCCATTCTAATAAATATTTGGAGGAAGACAATTTTTCAGGAATGATTATCATTCTCAAGGCATTTTTGTATGAATTTTATTGAAGCATTTTTGTATGAAACTTGAATATAAAAATGGGAGCAGTAGCTTTCTTTACATTTAGAACAGCCTTGGATCAAACAGCTTGCAGTAATAAACCGTGAGTAAAAAGCAATTCTTGTCAGAAGAAACCGATACTCTGAAAACAAAGTTTGAATAAAATATTGTCAACACAAAAATCTAATATTTATCCTGATTCTAAATGTGCAAAATTTGTTTCATTATTGATATATGCTCATAACAATGAAGAAGCTGGACTTATTCGGAGCTTCAAACTGGACTTACAACGTTCAAACGTTCAAACGTGCTTCAAGTGTTAGAGAAATGCATATGCCAAGGGTAAAAAATTGAAATTAGGTGACGTAAAATTTATTTCCTCAGGCAGGAAGGATGGGGTGCATAGGCAGGGGGTACGACTCATTATGAATAAGGAAGCTGCGAAGTTTTTTAGGCTGAGAAGGTATTTATAATAGAATGCTAGCTGCTCATTTTGAGACTAAAAAGTCCATGGTATTAGTTATAGTAGCATATGCCCCTGTAGAACTGACTGACAGAGATAATAGTGACTCAGATTAAGTTTACTTATAGCAACAGGAAGAAACAGATAGTCCCAGGTAGAAATATGTTTTTTTTAGTGGGGGTTTTAATGCCCAGGTCGGTAGATATACGGATAGATGACATCCTATTTTATGAGAATTTCGAGTAGGAAACGAAAATGGTAATGTTTACAGATCGCTGCAATTTTGTAGGTATCACCATCTACGACAAATAAAAGTCCGAACAGGGATAAACCCTTTTATTAGACAGTGATAATAACATTCACGAAATACACTGGATATTTCGACCACATGTACAGTGACCGTCATCAGTAGAAATACTGTTGCTCAATATATCAGCAGATGTATTTCTGCTGATGACGGTCACTGAACTTGTGATCGAAACATCCAGTATAGTACTTTGTTACCTACTACTACAACTACTACTACTACTAACGATTCACCACAGCACCCAGCCGCCTGAGGCCAACACACTACACATTGTTATTATTAATGTCTAACAAATATTCATATTCGAACTCTTATTTATGGTCATAGAAAAGCAGTGTAGTCTTCAAAATTACCTATATGACCATCTAGTTATAACCAATACAGTATTTGGTCACAAAATGGCCCGTAAGTTAACATGGTGTTCACGTGATGGTAAGACAGCTAACCTTATTGGTTATGTTATTGTAAACGGCAGACTGCCAGGATTGATACAAGATACTAGGGTATGTAGGTATCTATTATGCTAGATACCTACATACCCTATTACCCTATTACCTAGATACCCTATTATTAGGTATCTAGGTATTACCTAGATACCTAGATACCCTATTATTTTACTTTCCTATTACTATTACTTTACCTGCATACCCTACTAATTATTACTATTAAATCATCCTACTTATTTGAATTAATTGATTTTTATACTTTTTGTTACACAAAGCACTTTTTTTTACAATGTAGACTAATATATCAGAATTGACCAGCCACTTACCCCCTCTGAAATTTTCCATTTGAGTTTACCCCTCATTGTAGTACAAATATATTTTTATTGCACTTTCTGTTTTTTTTTCTATTCATATTATAAGAATAATTTTCCATTTACTATTAATCTTCATTATGACTGCAAAATTGTTTTAATTATCTACAATAATTAATTTTTCTATATGTTTGTTGGCAATAAGCTTTACTTTCTTCTTCCAACAATATTCATAACAGTTGTTGTTTTTACAGTCTTCTCAAGGCCTTGGAACTATCCCAAAGCTTTTATTTCGTACTGGCATCCTCCACTTTGGAAAGATTACGTTTTAAGTGAAAAATAATTAATCAAACAGTTCATGCTAACGAACTGTAAGTAAGTAGCGACCCGGCTCAATACTAACCGAGACTCTAAAAAACGGATAAAAAATGGTTTTTATACCAATAGATACATCAAAAGAATCAGATTTTAATGCTGATTTCAAATATATAAGTTTCATCAAGTTTAATCTTAACCATCAAAAGTTACACGCCTAAGAAAATTTGCCTGATTTTCAAAAACGAAGAAACACCCCCGAAAAGTCATAGAACCTTAATGAAAATCACACCATCTGATTCAGCGTATCAGAGAACTCTACGGTAGAGGTTTTAAGCTCCTATCTGCAAAAATATGGAATTTCGTATTTTTTGCCAGAAGAAAGATCACGGATGGTTGTTTATTTGTTTTTTTGTTTTTTTCTTTTTTCCCCAGGAGTGATCGTATCAACTCAGTGGTCCTAGAATATCGCCGGAGGGCTAATTCGACCGAAAATTAAAAATCTAATGCCCTTTTTAAGTGCCCAATTTTTACATATAGTATTGGTTATTGAAAAGTATACAGACGTTTTCATTGAGAATTTTTTCTTATTTTCGGAATTAGAGGGAATTTGCCTTATTTTCGAAAAAGGGGAAAACACCCCCTAAATGTCTTAGAACTTTAATGAAAATCACACCATCAGATTCAGCTTGTCAGAGGACGCTACTATAAAAGTTTCAACCTCCTATCGGCAAAAATTTTGAATTCTGTATTTTTTGCCAGAAGATCACGGATGCGTGTTTATTTGTGTTTTTTTTTCCCAGGGGCGATGGCATCGAACCACTGATCCAAGAATATCGTGGGAGGGCTCATTCAAATGGAAATTAAAAGTTCTAGCGCTCTTTTTAAGTGTCCAAAAAAATAGAGGACAACTAGGACCCCTCCCACGCTCATTTTTTCCGAAAGTCACACGATCAAAATTTTGAGATAGCCATTTTGCTGAGCATGTTTGAAAAGTACAATAACTATGTATTTGAGGATGACATAATCCCCTAAGTCCCCGGGGGAAGGTCCGAAAGTTATGAGCTTAGCCCAATGTTTACATATAGTATTGGTTATTGGGAAGTATACAGAAGTTTTCCGGGGAGATTTTGTCTGGTCGTTGGGGGGTGTCGGGGGTTACATGGGAGGATCTTTCCATGGAGGAAGTTTTCATTGGGGAAGGGATATTGCTATGAACGGTGTGCCAGATTTCCCAGCATTATTTAAAAAACGATCAGAAATTAAATAATACAAAAAATAATTTTTTCAACTGAAAGTAAGGAGCAACATCAAAGTATAAAACGAACATAAATTATTATGTATATGATTGGGTTCGCCCCCTAGTCATTACCTTCTCTCTTTGCGCTAAAGTTTTTTTTTGTACTTTCATCAGAGCTATTTATTCTAGTTAACGGCCTTTGTGAATAGGGAGTCATTCTTAAAGAATTGGAACAAAATTTGAACTTTAGCTTAAATAGCAAGGTATTGACTAGGGGGCGGACCCCCTAATATAAGTAATAAAAATATACGAATATAGAAGTTCGTTACGTAAGTTACGTCAGAACAAAATTTCGAGAAAGCCATTTAGCCAAAAAATTAATATGCATATTTTTATTCGTTTTCCTATTCTTATCTACTAGTCTACTTTCAACATCTTCATTGCTCCCACCGTCCTTAATAATAATTCTACCAAGGTAAGTGAAGCTGTCCACCTGATCAATCTTTTCGTTACCCACCATCACTTTTTCATCTTCACTTATTCCTAGCCTTAGTAACTTAGTCTTCTTAATATTAATTTTCAAACCTATTCTAGCACCCTGAACTCGCAAAAACCTCTAAAACTTCATTCATTTTGCTCACACTTTCATCTAGGATGCTTAAATCATCAGCATAATCCAAGTCCAGGAGAGTTTTTCCTCACCATTTGATTTCATTATCTCCCATTACCTTTCCTGTGCTCCCTAAGACAAAGTTCCTCAAAAAGCTCCATATAAATGGGGATAGAGTATAACCCTGCCTAACTCCTAATTTAATGCAAAACCAGCTGCTAACCTAATTTCCTACCTTAACCGCGACAGTTTTATTCTGATACATAGCACTAATCACTTTAATGTATTTGTCTGGTATACCCTTCAAGGATATAACCTTTGCTAAAGCTCTTCTATCAACTGAATCGAACGCTTGCTCATAATCTATAAAACTAAGGGCCAAAGGCGTTCGAAAACTAAAGCACTTCTCAATTATTAACCTCAGAGTGAAAATTTGGTTAACACATCTTCTACCTTTTCTAAAACCGCACTGTTCCTCTCTTATAGCTTTATATACAGCATCTCTCAGTTTAAAAAGTATCATATTACTAAGTAATTTGTTACCTACAAAGACCAGACTAACGCCTCGGTAATTACGACACTCACTCTTATCACCTTTTTTATACAGTAGTTTCATTAAGGTTTTCCTAAAATCATTAGGGACTTCCCCTTTTTCAAAAATCATATTCATAATCTTCAATAGCTTCTTTCTAAGCTCAGAGCCAGCGTATTTAAGAAACTCATTTACGACACTATCAGCACCTGCAGCCTTATTATTTTTTACTCCTTTTAGTACTGTCGCTAATTCTTCCTCACAAAACAAATCTTCCTTCACATCCAAGGTATCATAAACTTTTTATTTCCCTCTATGTCTTTTCGTGAAACTGTATCTCGATTTATCCCATTCCCAAATTTTCCGCTCTATCTCTCTTTAACTCTTTCCTTACTACTAATTTTGGCCCAGTTCCTATCTTTACTGGGACAAGTCCAGACTGACTACTCCCTATTAATTTATTAACATGGCAGCATAATATTTTATTATTATGCCGTCTAGATGCATCTTCCAGATCCTCAGAAATTTTATCCATGGCCTCCACTTCACACCTCCTTAGTTCATATTTGAATGCTTTCTCCCCTTTATTTAATTCCTTTTTTTCTCATATCATCTATCACCCATATAATTCTTGTACAAACCCCTTCTCCTTTCTATTAAACATAAAGACTTATCACTAATATGCCTAGCTGCAGTCTTAACTTTCTTCGCTAAGACACAATCAGCAACTTTACAAATTGTTTTTCTGAAATTATTCCAACCATCTTCAACATTGTCAAATTTTAAACTCTTAAGTTTAGGATTCAACTGTTCTTGGAAAGTTTCTCTCAAATTCTCATCCTGGAGTCACCAACATCCTAATATCCCGGGAGGTAGTTACCCTTCCGATATTTCAGCTTTAAATTAATCCTAGACACTACTAGATGGTGATTTTTACTTTTAACATCAATAACAGCACTCCTATATAGCCTAGTATCTTTTATTGATCCTGCCAGTCTTCGGTTTACTATAACCTAATCAATAAAGTTTGCTGTCTTACCATCACGTAAGTACCATGTCAACTTATGGGTCATTTTATGACCAAACACCGCATTGGTAATAACTTGATTGTTATGCCTAAAAAATTACAAAAGTCTGTAGCCATTACTATTTTCTTTTCCTATACCAAATTTACCTAGGCTAGGAAGCCATCTATCCCAGTTTCTACCGACCTGCGCGTTAAAATCGTCTAGTAAAAACACCATATTTCTACCTGGGACCCTATCTATGTGTTCCTGTAACTGTAGGTAAAATTCATATGAGTCACTAGTATCTCCGCCAGTCGGTTCAACAGGAGCATATACTACTATAACTGATACCCTGAACTTTCTAGTCATAAAATGAGCAATTAGTAGAGTTGGGCATTATTTTGATTAATCGATATATTGATATTTTTACTTTCGATATTTGATATATCGATATAGATATTTTGGATCAGTTTATTTGCTATCTCATGGATTTGGCGAAGTTCAGCAAAGCAAATGGCAAATAAAGGGTATTTTGTATAAATTTTTTTTCAAAACTCCAATAATATAAAATCAAACAATAAAAATAAACTTCGGTTACATAAATGAATATAATAAAAACTCAGATTTGGAATTATTTGGGCTCAGGAAAAGAGAAAAATAAACTACTGGCTATTCAAAACATAAGCATGTCAATGTTTTTTCCTGACAGTCGGTTCCGCCATTCAGTGATTATCGGACCAGCCTTGGAAAAAACTTTTTCAGAAAGGGACACTGGTAGCGGGCACAGACATGAATGTCATTGGAACTTCGCACAGGTGCTTTTGGGACCCCATAGCACGAGACTTTCACAATTTGAATGAACAAGTTTCTCTTGAAACTATTGGCTTCCCATTGAAAGTTTGCGGTGCCGTGCTACATTTGATTATTTTCAAAACATGTCCTGCGTTAATTATAGGAACCTCATTTTTAAAACCCAACGAACCAACTGGATTCCGAAGGTTATATTGTCGAGACTGCAATCGTAATGGCGTCTTTGGATCGAGATTTAGCAGCTAGTAAGGCCAAATCCATCCCGTTTGCAATTTTGATCTCAACTTGTAGAAGATCGTCAGATGAAATACACATTTTCTTGGAACGCAGGTCAAGATGTGTGGCAAAGCTTATGACTTGACAAAAGATGTGACTTGACCAAAGCTTATAAACCTACAATTTATTTTATTCAGCAAAGCCTTTAGAAGCTCATCAGCCACAGCTGAGAATCAACCAAAATCTACCTGAACAAGGTGGCGTCTCAAAATCTTAGACAAAGGCAGGACTTTCGAGATAGGTGATAGCTTTTAGATGAGAGCTCAATAGTTGCCTCTTCAAAGGGTATGAGCACCACAGTCACGTTTGAAATAACACCCCACTAACTATCAGTGAGTATGAGGTCCACTTTACCGTTAAGCGCAAGCGAGCTTGTTACCGACTCTTTCAAATCTTGTAGACTACGCAATATAGGTGAAAAGCTAATTCCATCTAGCGGTCACATCAGTTTTTAGTTTTTTGGTGCAAACATTGTCAATCGAGATTTGAACCTGGCGCAACTAGTCGGTAGCTACGTCTGAAAAGCTGACAATATTTCTAGCCTTTTGGACGAGAGGCAATAATTTTGCAGTATCATTAAGCTAGATTACCTTATCTTAATTTATCTGTGACAGATAGCTCCTCTTCCTTGACATAATTTTTCAGACTAAGAAAATTGACCCTGTCTGATCGGCTAGCTTAGCTTTGATAACATTCAAAACACTAACTGTTCCTTGTAACATCATTTTTTGCGAACTTTTCAATCTCAGTTGGTAATAATTCACACGTATCTGACTCGGGAGCCGGAAATGAATTCTTGCGAAAAAGATGCCAGGGTAAGATATAAGATACGGATAAATAAAATCATTTGTAGATGAAAGAATTCAAACTTGCAAAGAATCTCGAAGATGTATGCTGAACATTTGCAGAATTTTCAAGTGGTGGATTTTCCGCGGGTAAGAGAACAGGTTCCAGGAGGGAGTACAAGAACTATAGAGGGATAACACTCCTATTGGTTCCAGGCAAGCTCTTTTCTATGGTTTTGTTGCAGCGGTCAGCGATGTTTAGAGACCCCTAAAAAATATTGGTTTCGATAATACTTTTCGATATTCGATATCGATATTTGGTCCGATATTTCGATATATCGATATCAAATATCACTCAACACTAGCAATTAGTATTCTATTATTAATACCTTCCCAGCCTAAACAAGACTTGAACCTACATAAAGCAAATCGAGTCATGTTTTCTTCTATTTGTGGCATAATGAATAAGAAAATTAAAATAAATAGGGGATTTTTGTTCCTAAAGAAAAACTTTCAATCAACTTTAAAGCTCAATGCATAGGTGATTACTTAGCAACAGAATATCTAGCAACAAAATAAACACGAAGTATTGTCGTATTCAACAGTTTATTAAGGGTACCTAAAAATGTTTATAATCAGAGTTACTTAGACATTTTCGATTTCTAGTGTATTTAGCAACATGCACGGCTTTAGAAGTAGTTCTTGCATGTTAGCAAGGTGTATCTACTTTTTCTTACTGAGTGAAGAAATTTAAAAATTTGTCTAATACCTCCCAAATATTATAAAACTATAGCTTATAGTTTTCAGTAATATTATTTTTTTCAACAGTCTTTCCACTTTCTTTGAGATAGATAATAAGACTTTAAATTTCGAACTGTAAAATATTTTATACAACTATTACTACTAACAACTCATTGCAGAACTAAGCCACTTGAGCCCTCACTGCTGTGCGCGCTGTTCCTCCATCCCGATCTTTTCAAAGCTTCACTCTTAACTGCCTTTTCCGAAGCTCCAAAATCCTTTATGTCATTTCTTATTATCTCTTCACATCTATCTCAACGAAGTCCTGTTTTTCCTTTGGCTCCAGATCGCTGGCCATTACAATTTTTGGCAGCCGACCATTTTTTTCATTAAAAAAAAACGAAACAACCAGATAAATGAAAACCGATTCAACCTAGAGAAAACCAGATGAAACCACAAATGTATTTCGCTGATTTCGAATTGCAGATAACGACATTTTTTCACTACAAGTTTTTATTTCAAAACGGGTTTTTAAAATTTTGGTTACTATGGGCTATATTTTGCTCTTTTCTACGTTGCTAAAGGGACCACTAAAAGAAAGAGGTGACACTAAAAAAAGGGGGGGGGGGGTTATAGACCTCTGGATATTGGTTTGCAGAGACATTTAAAATACACCATCTACGATGTTGCAGGAGCCTGCTACTTTTGCTAGTCAGCCCATGATTTATGAAACGGAGAATTGTAAACACCAGGCTTAAGGTTTTTGATCATAGTGACTCGGAAGGCACCCCTTTCATGCTTCCTAGCATTTTCACTCCAGATATGGCACCCAAAAGGGGCATTTTTGGTGCCTTATGGTAGGCTACGTTATGACAGTGTTATCAAGGCTAATATAAGACTTACAAGAACACGTAAAAGACTTATAAAAAACACGTGGATATAAAATTAAGTTTAAATGAGACCTCAAACATCTTTCCATGATGTTGCAGTTTCTTGCAAGTTTTGATAGTCAGCAGACGATATCTGAAAAATATTAAAGCAGCTGGGAGGCGAGGGGGATTGTTAGCCTCAGACTAAAGGTTTTTAGTAATGGAGATTTTGACAGTATTCTTCTCATGCTTCCCAGCCTTTTCATTCTTGAAATGGGAAGGCTGCACCCACAGTGCACTTTTTGGGTGCCATATGGTGCTACACCGTGTCTTTATAAAGTCAAATTTATAAGTAGCTATTATATATTAAATCATATTTTAAATTAGCCCTTTCACGGTTCACTTTGGTGCTCTAGTGCCCTGCTAGTGGTTAAAAAAAAGAATTTTTTTTTTTGAAAAAAAAAAACAGAAAAAAAGAATACAATCTGTGGTCATATGTAAAAAAATATTTTCCTCATTGTTCAAGTTTGGGGGCTATAATTACCCTATACTTGGTTTTCGATAATGTTGGCTCCTATGGTGCGTTTTTCGTTTCGTTTTGATACAATTTTAAAGGGGTTTCATGCTCTTTTTTTAAAAACCTTTTAAATTTCTTTTTAAATAATATCTTGTAATCTTCAATAATATTTACCATTCCTGAGCGAACTGCAAATGGAAAACTGTCTTTACTGGGTTGTTCTTTTTTTAGCACTTTTTTAAGCTTTTGGTTACTATGGGCCATTGTTCGCTCTTTACTAGATTGTAGCCATCGTTGCAACCATAAAGAACATAAAACCGAAAAGAACTGAAACCATATAGAACTGAAGTTCTTTTTCCCTGGAAAAGAACTGAAAAATCATACTTTTTGTTCAGGCCTCGATAAAGATCTCACTAAAATTAGTCCTTTGGTGTCCTTTTCGATGCACCATGGTTCTAATCCATGGGCACCACGGTCCCTATGGATCTAAACTCGGGGCAGAAGCTCGCTAATTTTTGGACCAAGAAGCATCGCTAATTCAAATACTCTTTGAAAAAAATAGATGAGAAAACATAGATAAAAAATAGATAGAAAAATAAATGAATAAAAAACAGATAAATAGAATAAAATAGATGAGACAACCCTCTCTTCCAAAATGTAAGGTAGGTCAGTAATTGGTATTTTCTATTATAAAGTAATATGCAATGTTTATTACTTTTTAATTTTAGTTATTTGGGAAGGGGCGTGTGGAGGTAATACTGCAATTGAAAAGTGTCCCCTGGTTTCTTCAATCCACACAATTGACCTAAGACAAACAGGAAAAAAAATAATAAATGAATAATAAAATTAAATAACCGAGAAAACGAGGTTAATGCCAGCGAGTGGAAAAAAAAGAAGCGAAAATAACAAAGCAAATATTTTGGCAAGGATATACCACAAGCCATCTTAAGTGCTCCAAATAAAGAAAAGAAAAACTAACCTTTTGAAGCAAACTCAAACAGAGCAACGGAAATGCTGAATAAAAAAAAAAAAAAATAAAAAAAAAAACAAGCCAAAATAAATGAAGGACCACTCCACAATTAGACTGGGCAAGAATTATCTAATTAGGGATTGACTTAGCTTGCCTACTGAAACGATTTCTATTAAAAGTACGGTCAGAGGAGCTTAACTTAAAAACAGAATAATAAAAAAAACAAGTTTTTTTCCACTGAAAGTAAGGAGCAATTTTAAAACTTAAAACGAACAAAAATTATTCCGTATATGAGGGGGGCTACCCCCCACTTAATATCCCTCTCTTTAGGCTAAAGCTTTTTAAGGACTTATGAAAACGTTCCGATTCTAATTACTCGGCCCTTGTATTTCAGAAATCGTTCTTAAAGGATTGAGACAAAATGTCAAACTTTAGAGTAAAAAAGGGGGTATTGAGGAGGGGGCAGCCCTCCTCATATATGGAATAGTTTATGCTAGTTTTAAGTTTTAATGTTCCTCCTTACTATCAGTAGATAAACTGTTTTTTTAATTCCTGATCGTTTTTCAAATAATCCCAGGAAATCCATCCCCTCCGTGGAAAATTCCCCCAAAGAAAAATTCTTCCTTAGAAAATTCTTCCCATATAAAATTTTTCCGATGGGAAAATACCCCCGGAAAATTCCATCCTCGCCGGAAATTGCTCCCGGAAACTTTCTTGCTTATGACTCCGCCTAAACAATACTGCTTGGCAAATTCTAATATGAAGAAAGACTTGTTTTTATTTAATTTCTGAACCTTTTAGGGTTATGGGTGGAAAATTTCTCCCGTAGAAAATTTCCTAATGGAGAATTTCTTCTGGTGATATTTCCTGGACGAAGAACTTCTCCGATTGTAATACCCCCACATAAAATTCCCCAGAGAATTGTAACTTCGCTGAAAATTTCCCCCGGACAATTCCCCAAAAGCATTTTCACATCTAAAATGGGGTCGCCAACGCGAAAATAAGACAGATAAACTGAAGTTAGTATACGAATTCTGTCAAATTCTCCCCGCTTAAAGTTTCTCCTGAGAAGTTCACCCCGGAAACTTCCCTCCAAATGGGAAGTTCTCACCGTAGAAAATCCATCCCCAGAAAATCTCCCCTCCCTGATAAATGTCGGTACACAACTTGTAGCCCTTCCTCCAGTAGTTCTGGGAGGTCATGTCATCTCCAAAGACATATTTATCGTTCCTTTCAACTATACTGAACAAAATGGCTACCTCAAAGTTTTGATTAGACGACTTTTGAGAAAAAGGGCGCGGAAGGGGGGCTAGTTGCCCTCCAATTTTTGGTCACTTATAAAGAGCACTAGAAATTTTTTTTCCGTCTCAATTAGCCGTCTTGCGATATTCAAGGACCATTGGTTCAACGCGGTCACCCCTGGAAAAAAATTAAAATAAATAAACACATATCCCTGATCTTTCTTCGGGGGAAAAATACAAGATTCCCCATTTTTGCTAATAGGAGCTTTGAATCTCTGCAGTAGGGTTCTCTAATACGCTCAATCTGATGTTTTGATTTTCATGGAGATTCTTTGACTTTAAGGGGGTGTTTCCTTCTTTTTTCAAAAATCCGGCTAATTTTCTTAGACTCGTAACCTTTGATCGCTAACACAAACTAAATGAACATTACATATTTCGAATCAGCATAATAAACGAATTCTTATGACATATCTACTGATTTCAAAATTCCGTTTTTTAGAGTTCCGGATACTATCGAGCCTCGTCGCTCCTTTATTTACAGTACGTAACCACAACTGTTCGAAAATTGTTATGAAGCAAAATTTCCGAAATATGTAGAATGAAATAAAATATTATGGTAGTATGGAATAATATATTTAAATGGCACTTTATTAGTTAATATATAAATATATAATATATTTATTAATATATAATATATAATATATTAATATATAATATATAATATTTATTATATACTAATATATAAATTAATTTGTGATAAATAAACCATTCCCCGTTATTCAGACGATATAGAAAACACGAAATCATGTCAGAGTTCTTGACGGTCTATTCTAGAATTTTAACTTTATTTTATTGATTCAAACTTCAAATATTCTAATTAAGACAAAAAGAAATACAAAAGCCCAGGAAGCATACTTTTTTTGAATTTTGACTTATTTTTCTTGTCATGCTGTAAATTACAAAATTTCGCTAGTATTATCACAACTACCGATTGAATTATAATGGTTTGTGAAATGGTGGCCTAGTTGCTACAGTTCAGTTAAGACAAATGGAATACATTCCAATGGATAATACAATCAATATTTATTACCCGTCTTCTCGGAATCCTCCTCGTCCTCGTCACTTTCATCATCATCTTCTTCTACTTCTTGCATTTGCTTAGCAAGTTTATCCAGTTCCTTCTTCAGTGCTTTATGTTTTTTTTTCACTACACGTATATCCTTATGAAATTTCTTCATTTGCTGCTTTAAGAACGATCTTTCACTTACAGCCTGTTTTTGTTTGTCTTTATACGATTTTATTTTTGACTGGAACATTCTCAACTCCTTGTGTTGCTGATTGAGTTTCTTTGTTTCTTCATCTTCCTCTTCTGAATCGCTTTCATCTTTTTCTTGCCTTATACTTTCTTGCCGAGCTAACACTTGTCGTTCCACTTGTTTAATAAGTTCAGGGTCAGGCTCAAGTGGGTCGGTCTGACATTCAATATCTTTGCAGTCGGGTATTGAAGATCCAGCATTTTGCATCGCACGTTTTAACTTTCTTTCCAGAACAACACACCTCATTTCCATATCATCTAGATTTGCCTGTGCTAAAGCCAGGTCTTTTTCCGCATCATTATAGTTTTGTTCCCACACAATCTTGGCGTGGTTACTCTGCTGTAATTCTCCTTTCATTTTGCTCATCTCCTCTTCAAGTGCTTCTAAACCAAAGTCATCAGATTCATCACTTTCATCTTCACTTTCATCGTCACTATCATTCCATGGCTTCTTTGGTTTACTTCTGGACTGACTTTTTGCTATCCCATTCATTGGATGGGAAATTTCAATGGGCATGGGAGCACGAGGGTCAAATCGCAGTTTACGAAGTTGTTCCACTTCGTCTTGTAGCTTTTTCATTTCATTCTGCAAAGAAAAAGAGATCATTGAAGAAGTAGTTAAATTTTCAGGCTCTGAATGAAAAAAAAAATAAATGTTCATTTAAATCGGACGTAAAGAATCTGATAAAACAAACAAAAAGGAAACACAGAGACAAAGGTAGTTAATTGTAAAGGAAAATAATCCTAATCCACTGCTGGTGCTTGCTTTATTTCCGGATATCCGGAAATTGTTTCAAATCTAGTACGATCTACAAATTGTAACTGGTTCAAAAAATATACACCATTAAAATCAAGTTCATTATGTTCAGACATACACATTCGAGGATTAAAGTAAATGATTAAATGTTCGAGGATTAAATGTATCTTAAATTCGAGGATGTTCAAGGATTATATTCGAGGTTAAATGTATCTAACACGTTGGCTATAACATGATTTTGACTATGACCATGACATGACTAAAGACAATGACTAGGGTTTGGGAATCCAAAGAAGCCAAACTCAGATCCCAGAGAACATAGTCGGTCTTTTATTTATTCATTTCTATTTTAAAGGTTCAGTAGGCTAGTTCTATGACTGATAAATTATTACCATGTTGTTCACTTTTCGTAAATGTTTAACGTGTTAAGGGGCTGACCCTACCCCTCACCTTATCTGTGGGTGACCACACCCACAGATAAGTGACCACATCCATCTTATCTGTGGGTGACCTCGTTAAAATTTATAAACCAATAGCAAAAGTTAAGAAAAAAATTTAAAAGTCGATCGATATGTCATCTGGTTTGTCAAATTTTTGTTTGTTTGTTTGTTTTAGGGGTTTCTTCAATTTGGCAACTGAACTGTTCAGGTCTGAAATATTTTTATAATTTTCCTGCGTAAAAGGAATTGAACTTGAGAAGCGGATACAAAAAAAGAATTAAAAGCTTACGACGACTGGAACAATTAGGTATTCTGCAGAAAAATGGTCTTTAAATATATTTATAAGTAGAGGAGGGGGTTCTACTCGTGACGGGACTCCTTATATGGGCATAGAATACTGACGGGACTCCATATATGGGCATAGAGTCCCTAGGGAGAACACGTGGTTAATGGGGTCAATGACCTCTTTCTCCATGGTCTCTTTCTCCAGGTGTGTTTTTGGCACGCTCTCAGCGAATGTTATGATCCAGAAATAGTATTTGTTGTTGTTTCCGAGGCAAATGTCAAGGTCAATGTTGTTCTTGTTGTTGTAAGTGCACGCTCTCAGCGAATGTTATGAGTTTCCAGAAATTTGGAACACCTGTGCTGTCGACCTCAATTCCCCTATCGTGAATCAATAATTCCCTTTAGAAACAACAAATTAATTCCCCTTTCTTGACAGATCAATCAACCAATGACATCATCTGTCAGAATTTAAAAATTTTCGCCTAGAAGCGATTCTCCAGTAATAGATCCAAGTCATTAGTGTCTTTGCCTCGGAAACAACTCTTTTGGTCGAACTCCAAAAGATATTAATAACCAAACGCCATGGAAACAATTCTCCAAGAAACATCTTAGCGATGAATTGTTTTAGCGCGGGAATCAGGTTTCTTATTAATTTGAAATGCCTCAGCGCAGAGATGCCAAAAACAAAAGGAACACGCTGAAATTACGTTTAGGGATTATTTGGGCGAAACCGTTTTATCCATTTTATGGGATTATTTCGGCGAAACAGTTAGAGACATTTTAAAAGAAGATTTTAGAAGAGAATTTGAGGGTGAAACTCTGTGGTCGTTATAATACACAAGTTCCATTTGAACAGTGTTGTGAGGTCCTCTACCCCAACCCCAAAGGGTTCCAATCCCTCTACCCCAACCCCGAAGGAAACCCCCGGTACTCAAAAGGCCCCCAAGCTCCCAAAGGGCCACCGGCGCCCCCAAAGGCCCACCCAGACCCTCAAAGGCCCTCCTCTGGTCCTCAAAGGGCCCCCGGACCCCACAAAGGTCCCCCGGACCCCAAAGCCCCCCTCCCAGTCCTCAAAGGCCCCCCGGGCCCGAGAAGCGCCACGGGGCAGGAATGCGCCGCAGGGGGATGCGCCGCGGGTCGGGGGAAGCGCCGCAGGGATGCACCGCAGGGATGCTTTTTTTTTTAGTTAATTACTTTAATTTTAGTTAAGAGTTTGATGTTTTACCTTTGAGTTTCAGTTAGAGTTCTTGTTTAGTTTTAGTTAAGAGTTTAGAGTTTTTAGCTTAGAGTTTTTGTTGAAGTTCTAGTTTAGTTTAGTTTTAGTTAATAGTTTAGAGTTTTAGATTAGAGTCTTATATTATATTTTTAGTTAGGGTTATAGTTTATTTTAATTTTATTTAAGAGTTTGATGTTTTACCTTTGAGTTTCAGTTAGAGTTCTAGTTTAGTTTAGTTTTAGTTAAGAGTTTAGAGTTTTAGCTTAGAGTCTTAGCTTAGTGTTTTTGTTGAAGTTCTACTTTAGTTTAGTTATAGTTAAAAGTTTAGAGTTGTAGCTTAGAGTCTTAGCTTAGAGTTTTGTTAGAGTTCTAGTTTATTTTAATTTTATTTTAGAGTTTAGAGTTTTAGCTTAGTCTTAGCTTAGAGTTTTTTTGTTAGAGTTCTTGTTTAGTTTAATTTTAGTTAAGAGTTTGATTTTTTTTCCTTTGAGTTTCAGTTTTAGTTTTATTTTATTTTTAGTCAATATTTTTGTTTTTTACCTTAGAGTCTTAGCTTAGATTTTTAATTTTATTTATAGTTTAGTTTAGTTTTAGTTAATATTTTAGAATTTTAGCTTAGAGTTTTTTTGTTAGAGTTCTAGTTTAGTGTAATTTTAGCTAAGAGTTTGATTTTCTTACCTATGAGTTTCAGTTAGAGTTTTAGTTTACTTTTAGTTAAGAGTTTAGAGTTTTTAGCTTAGAGTCTTAGCTTAGAGTTTTTGTTGAAGTTCTAGTATAGTTTAGTTTTAGTTAATAGTTTAGAGTTTTAGCTTAGAGTCTTAGCTTAGAGTTTTTGTTATAGTTATAGTTTATTTAAATTTTATTTTAGAGTTTAGAGTTTTAGCTTAGTCTTAGCTTAGAGTTTTTTTGTTAGAGTTCTAGTTTAGTTTAATTTTAGTTAAGAGTTTGATTTTTTTACCTTTGAGTTTCAGTTAGAGTTTTAGTTTCGTTTTAGTTAAGAGTTTGGTGTTTTACCATAGAGTCTTAGCTTAGAGTTTTAATTTGAGTTCTAGTTTAGTTTAATTTTAGCTAAGAGTTTGATTTTTTAACTATGAGTTTCAGTTAGAGTTCTAGTTTAGTTTTAGTTAAGAGTTTATAATTTTATATTAATGTCTTAGCTTATAGTTTTATGTTATGGTTCGAGTTTATTTTAGTTTTGGTTAAGATTTTAGAATTTTAGCTTGGAGTTTTCTTGTTAGAGTTCTAGTTTAGTTTAATTTTAGCTAAGAGTTTGATTTTTTACCTATGAGTTTCAGTTAGAGTTCTAGTTTAGTTTTAGTTAAGAGTTTGGTGTTTTAGCTTAATGTCTTAGCTTAGAGTTTTTAGTTAGAGTTATAGTTTATTTTTAGTTTTAGTTAAGAGTTTGGAGTTTTACCTTAGAGACCTAGCTTAGAATTTTAGTTTAGTTTTAGTTAAGAGTTTAGAGTTTTAACATAGAGTCTTAGTTTAGAGTTTTGTTAGAGTTCTAGTTTAGTTTACATGTAGTTAAGAGTTTATAGTTTTACATTATAGACATAGCTTATAATTTTAGTTTAGTTTAGTTTTAGTTAAAATTCTAGAATTTTAGCTTATAGTCTTAGCTGAGAGTTTTTGTTAGAGTTCTAGTTTAGTTTAGTTTTAGTTAAGAGTTTAGAGTTTTAGCCTAGAGTCATATCTCAGAGTTTTTGTTAGAGTTCTAGTTTAGTTTTAGTTATGAGTTTAGAATTTTACCTTAGAATCTTAGCTTAGAGTGTTTGTTAGAGTTATAGTTTAGTTTAGTTTTAGTTAAGAGTTTAGAGTTTTTAGCTGAGAGTCATAGCCTAGAGTTTTTGTCGAAGTTCTAGTTTAGTTCAGTTTTAGTTAATAGTTTAGAGTTTTAGCTTAGAGTCTTAGCTTAGAGTTTTTGTTAGAGTTGAAGTTTATTTTAGTTTTAGTTAAGAGCTTAGAGTTTTTAGCTCAGAGTCTTAGCTTAGAGTTTTTATTAGAGTTCTAGTTTAGTTTAGATATAGTTAAGAGTTTAGTGTTTTTTAGCTTAGAGTCTTAGTTTAAAGTTTTTTGTTGAAGTTCTATTTTAGTTTAGAGTTTTAGCTTAGACTTAGATTTTTAATTAGAGTTCTATTTTAGTTTAGTTTTTGTTGAGAGTTTAGAGTTTTAGCTTAGAGTCTTAGCTTGGAGTTTTTGTTAGAGTTCTAGTTTAGTTTAGTTTTATTTAATAGTTTAGAGTAATAGCTTATACTTTTAGTTTAGTTTAGTTTTAGTTACGAGTTTAGAGTTTTAGCATAGATTCTTAGTTTAGAGTTTTGTTAGAGTTCTAGTTTACTTTACATGTAGTTAAGAGTTTAGAGTTTTACCTTAGAGACATAGCTTAGAATTTTATTTTAGTTTAGTTTTAGTTAATATTTTAGAATTTTAGCTTAGAGTCATAGCAGAGAGTTTTTGTTAGAGTTCTAGTTTAGTTTAGTTTTAGTTAAGAGTTTAGAGTTTTAGCCTAGAGTCGAGTTTAGTTTAGTTTTAGTTAAGAGTTTAGAGTTTTACCTTATAGTCCTAGCTTAGAGTTTTTGTTAGAGTTATAGTTTAGTTTAATTTTATTTAATAATTTTATATTTTACCTTTGAGTTTCAGTTAGAGTTATAGTTTAGTTTACTTTTAGTTAAGAGTTTAGCGTTTTAACTTGGAGTTTTAGCTTAGAATTTTAGTTAGAGTTCTAGTTTTGTTTAGTTTTAGTTAATAGTTTAGAATTTTAGCTTAGAGTCTTAGCTCAGATTTTTTGTTAGAGTTCTAGTTTAGTTTAATTTTATTTAAGAGTTTATAGTTTTATCTTAGAGTTTTTTTGTTATACTTATAGTTTACTTTAATTTTAGTTAAGAGTTTTATTTTTTTACCATTGAGTTTCAATTAGAGTTCTAGTTTAGTTTTAGTTAAGAGTTTGATGTTTTACCTTAGAGTTACAGTTAGAGTTCTAGTTTAGTTTTAGTTAAGAGTTTGGTGTTTTACCTTAGAGTCTTAGCTTAGAGTTTTTTTTTGTTAGGGTTCTAGTTTAGTTTAATTTTAGTTAAGAGTTTAATTTTGTACCTCTCAGTTTCAGTTAGAGTTCTAGTTTAGTTTTAGTTAAGAGTTTGGTGTTTTACCTTAGAGTCTTAGCTTAGAGTTTTTAGTTAGGGTTCTATTTTAGTTTAGTTTTGGTTAAGAATTTAGAAGTTCAGATTAGAGTCTTAGCTTAGGTTTTGTTTTTAGAGTTCTAGGTTATTTTAGGTTTAGTTAAGAGTTTAGTTTTTACCATAGAGTCTTAGCTTAGAGTTTTCGTTGAAGTTTTAGTTTATTTTAGTTTTAGTTAACAGTTTAGAGTTTTAACTTAGAGTCTTAGCTTAGAGTTTTTGTTAGAGTTGAAGTTTAGTTTAGTAATAGTTAAGAGTTTGGTGTTTTACCATAGAGTCATAGATTAGAGTTTTAGTTAGAGATCTAGTTTAGTTTAGTTTTAGTTGAGAGTTTAGAATTTTAGCTTAGACTCTTAGCTTAGAGTTTTTGTTAGATTTCTAGTTTAGTTTAGTTTTAGTCAAGAGTTTAGAGTTTTTTGCTTAGATTCATAACTTAGAGTTTTTGTTGAAGCTATAGCTTAGTTTAGTTTTAGTTAAGAGTTTATAGTTTTAGCTTAGTTTCTTAGCTTAGAGTTTTTGTTAGAGTTCTAGTTTATTTTAGTTAAGAATTTAGAGTTTTAGCCTAGAGTCTTAGCTTAGAGTTTTAGTTAGAGTTGAAGTTTAGTTTAGTTATAGTTAAGAGTTTAGAGTTTTTAGCTTAGATTCTTAGCTTAGAGATTTTGTTAGAGTTCTAGTTTAGTTTAGTTAAGAGTTTAGAGTTATATCATAGAGTCATAGGTTAGAGTTTTTGGTGAAGTTGAAGTTTAGTTTATTCATAGTTAAGAATTTAGAGTTTTTATCTTAGAGTCATAGCTTAGAGTTTTTGAACTTCTAGTTTAGTTTAGTTAAGAGTTTAGAGTTCCATCTTAGAGTCGTATCTTAGAGTTTTAATTAGAGTTGAAGTTTAGTTTACTTATAGTTAAGGGTTTAGATTTTTAGCTTGGAGTTATAGCTTAGAGTTTTAGTTAGAGTTCTAGCTTAGTTTAGTTTTAGTTAAGAGTTTAGAGTTTTACCTTAAAGTGTTAGCTTATTGTTTTATTTAGAGTTCTAGTTAAGTTTAGTTTTAGTTAAGAGTTTTGAGTTTTACCTTAAAGTCTTAGATTAGAGTTTTAGTTAGGATTGAAGTTTCGTATAGTTTAGTTATATCTAAGAGTTTATAATTTTATATTATAGTATTATCTTAGAGTTTTAATTAGAGTTATTGTTTAGTTTAGTTTTAGTTAAGAGTTATAGCTTCATCATATAATCGTAGCTTAGAGATTTAGTTAGAGTTGAAGTTTAGTCCAAACTAGCATATAAAATTGACAAAATATAAGCATCAGAGTGAATAATTTTTTTATCAACATCCTATGCCAGTTACATTGAAAAAATTGACAGAATCTAAGTGTCAGAGTTAATAATTTTTTTTATCAACATCCTTTGTCAGATGCATCGAATAAAAATTGACAAAATTTAAATATCAGAATGAATAAATGCTTTAACAACATCTCTCATCGGTTTCGCTGGTTAAAATTGGCAAAATCTAAGTATCACTCAGATTAAATTCTACATGAACATCCTTTTTCTCGGATACATAGATTAAAATTAACAAAATCTAAGTGTTAGAGTGATAATATTCTTAATGGCTTGTTAGCTCAGTTGGTTAGAGCGTCATGCTAATAACGCGAAGGTCGAGGGTTCGATCCTCTCACGAGCCATAGTTTTGACCTTCGTATGGTAACTCCATAAGTTATTTTAAGGATATATTTTATATCAACATGCAAAGTCGACATAGCCTTATTTCATTTTTAAGGTTCATTTAGACGAGGTTACGTGTTCAGTTCTATTATTAAAGACAATCGTTCAAACTTGTTCATCTAACCTCCAAAACAATAGGTTAGGTTAGGTATAAATAAATATTAATAAATAAATAGAAACATTTCTACATGTTTAAGTTAGGTTAGGTTAACTTATCATGAGTGCTCATGATAAGTTAACCTAACCTTTTCCGGCGAGTATGGTTAGGTTAGGTTAGGCTAGATTAAGTTCGGTTAGGTTAAGTTAGGTTAGGTTAGCCCATGTACGCTTCACTTAGGTTAGCTTAGGTTAGGTGAGAGACAGGCAAAAAGTTAGGTGTACGATTAGGTTAGGTTAGGTTAGATTAAGTTAGGTTAGGTTAAGTTAGGTTAGGCTAGGTTAGCCTAAGTACGCGCGCGTACGTAGGCTAACCTAGCCTAGCCTAACCTAACTTAACCTAACCTAAATTAATCTAACCTAACCTAACCTAATCGTACACCTAACTTTTTGCCTGTCTCTCACCTAACCTAAGCTAACCTAAGTGAAGCGTACATGGGCTAACCTAACCCTAACTTAACCTAACCTAACTTAATCTAGCCTAACCTAACCTAACCATACTCGCCGGAAAAGTTTAGGTTAACTTATCATGAGCACTCATGATAAGTTAACCTAACCTAACTTAAACATGTAGAAATGTTTCTATTTATTTATTAATATTTATTTATACCTAACCTAACCGATTGTTTTGGAGGTTAGATGAACGAGTTTGAACGATTGTCTTTAATAATAGAACTGCGCACGTAACCTCGTCTAAATGAACCTTAAAAATGAAATAAGCCTATGTCGACTTTGCATGTTGATATAAAATATATCCTTAAAATAACTTATGGAGTTACCATACGAAGGTCAAAACTATGGCTCGTGAGGGGATCGAACCCTCGACCTTCGCGTTATTAGCATGACGCTCTAACCAACTGAGCTAACAAGCCATTAAGAATATTATCACTCTAACACTTAGATTTTGTTAATTTTAATCTATGTATCCGAGAAAAAGGATGATGATGTAGAATTTAATCTGACTGATACTTAGATTTTGCCAATTTTAACCAACGAAACCGATGAAGGATGTTGTTAAAGCATTTATTCATTCTGATATTTAAATTTTGTCAATTTTTATTCGATGCATCTGACAATGGATGTTGATAAAAAAATTATTCACTCTGACACTTAGATTCTGTCAATTTTTTTCAATGTAACTGGCATAAGATGTTGATAAAAAAATTATTCACTCTGATGCTTATATTTTGTCAATTTTATATGCTAGTTTGGACTAAACTTCAACTCTAACTAAATCTCTAAGCTACGATTCTATGCTAAAGCTATAACTCTTAACTAAAACTAAACTAAACAATAACTCTAACTAAAACTCTAAGCTAAGACTCTAAGCTAAAATTATAAACTCTTAACTATAACTAAACTAAACGGAACTTCAACCCTAACTAAAACTCTAATCTAAGACTTTAAGGTAAAACTCAAAACTCTTAACTAAAACTAAACTAAACTAGAATTCTAAATAAAAAAATAAGCTAACAATCTAAGTTAAAACTCTAAACTCTTAACTAAAACTAAACTAAGCTAGAACTCTAACTAAAACTCTAAGCTATAACTCCAAGCTAAAACTCTACACCCTTAACTATAAGTAAACGAAACTTCAACTCTAATTAAAATTCTAAGCTAAGACTCTAAGGTGGAACTCTAAACTCTTAACTAAACTTAACTAGAAGTTCAAAATCTCTAAGCTATGACTCTAAGATAAAAACTCTAAATTCTTAACTATGACTAAACTAAACTTCAACTTCAACAAAAACTCTAACCTATGACTCTATGATAAAACTCTAAACTCTTAACTAAACTAAACTAGAACTATAAAAAAAACTCTAAACTTTGAATATAAGCTAAAAACTCTAAATTATTAAATATAACTAAACTAAACTTCAACTCTAACTATAACTCTAAGATAAGACTCTAAGCTAAAACTCTAAACTCTTAACTAAAACTAAACTAAACTATAACTCTAACAAAAACTCTAAGCTAAGAAACTAAGCTAAAACTATAAACTCTTAACTAAAACTAAGCTAAGATATAGCTTCAACAAAAGCTCTAAGTTATGAATCTAAGCAAAAAACTCTAAACTCTTGACTAAAACTAAACTAAACTAGAAATCTAACAAAAACTCTAAGCTAAGAGTCTAAGCTAAAATTCTAAACTCTCAACTAAAACTAAACTAAACTAGAACTAAAACTCTATGCTATGACTCTATGGTAAAACACCAAACTCTTAACTATTACTAAACTAAACTTCAACTCTAACAAAAACTCTAAGCTAAGACTATAAGTTAAAACTCTAAACTATTAACTAAAACTAAAATAAACTAAAACTTTAACAAAAACTCTAAACTAAGACTCTATGGTTAAAACTATACTCTTAACTAAACCTAAAATAAACTAGAACTCTAAAAAAAAACTCTATGCTAAGAACCTAAGCTAAAACTCTAAACTATTAACTAAAACTAAACTAAAACTCTAACTCAAAAATCTAATATAAGACTCTAAGGTAAAACTCAAAAATCTTAACTAAAACTAAACTAGAACTCTAACTGAAACTCAGATGTACAAAATCAAACTCTTAACTAAAATTAAACTAAACTAGAACCCTAAAAAAAAAACTCTAAGCTAAGACTCTAAGGTAAAACACCAAACTCTTAACTAAAACTAAAATATAACTATAACTTAAACTATAATTCAAAACACAAACATATTAAATAAAACTAAAATAGAATTATAATTTAAAATAAAATGTAAAAAAATAAAACTCTGAAATAAAATAATATTAAAATAGAAGTATAACAAAAAAAACTCTGACATGGAAATATAAATTATTAAGTTAAATTAAACTAAACTCGAGCTCCAACAAAAACTATGAGCTAAGACTTAAAGATAAAATTCTAAACTCTTAACTAAAACTAAGCAAAACTAGAACTATAACTAAAAATATAAGCTAAAACTCCAAGGTAAAACTCTAAACTATTAACTAAAAGTAAACTAAACTAGAACTCTAACTGAAACTCAAAGGTAAAATATCAAATTCTTAACTAAAATTAAACTATACTCGAACTCTAACAAAAACTCTAAGCTAGGACTCTAAGGTAAAACTCTAAACTCTTAACTAAAACTAAACTAAACCCGACTCTAGGCTAAAACTCTAAACTCTTAACTAAAACTAAACTAAACTAGAACTCTAACAAAAACTCTCTGCTATGACTCTAAGCTAAACTTCAAAAATATAGACTGAAACTAAACTAAAATAAAATTCTAAGCTATGTCTCTAAGGTAAAACTCTAAACTCTTAACTGCATGTAAACTAAACTACAACTCTAACAAAATTATAAGCTACGACTATATTATAAAACTCTAAATTCGTAACTAAAACTAAACTAAAATTCAAAGCTAGTAATCTAAACTATTAACTAATACTAAACTAGAATAGAACTCTAACAAAAACTCTAGGCTAAGAATCTAAGATAAAACTCTAAACTCTCACATAAAACTAAAGTAATCTAGAACTATAATTAAAACTCTAAGTATAAGCTAAAACTCTAAACTAAACTATATCTTCAACAAAAAACTATAAACTAAGACTCTAAGCTAAAAAACACTAAACTCTTAACTATATCTAAACTAAACTAGAACTCTAATAAAAACTCTAAGCTAAGACTCTGAGCTAAAAACTCTAAGCTCTTAACTAAAACTAAAATAAACTTCAACTCTAAAAAAAATTCTAAGCAAAGACTATAAGCTAAAACTCTAATCTCTTAACTAAAACTGAACTAAACTAGAACTTCGACAAAAACTCTTGGCTATGACTCTCAGCTAAAAACTCTAAACTCTTAACTAAAACTAAAATAAACTATAACTCTAACAAACACTCTAAGCTAAGATTCTAAGGTAAAATTCTAAACTCATAACTAAAACTAAACTAGAACTCTAACGAAAACTCTGAGATATGACTCTAGGCTAAAACTCTAAACTCTTAACTAAAACTAAACTAAACTAGAACTCTAACAAAAACTCTCTGCTAAGACTCTAAGCTAAAATTCTAGAATTTTAACTAAAACTAAACTAAACTAAAATTCTAATCTATGTATCTAATGTAAAACTCTAAACTCTTAACTAAATTTAAATTAAAAAATAACTATAACAAAACTCAAAACTAAGAATCTATTTTAAAACTCTAAACTATTAAACAAAACTAAAATAAACTAAAATTTTAAGATAGGTCTCTAATGTACAACTCCAAACTCTGAACTAAAACTAAAATAAACTAAAACTCTAACTAAAAACTCTAAGCTAAGACATTAAGTTAAAACACCAAACTATTAACTAAAACTAAACTATAACTCTAACTGAAACTCATAGGTAAAAAATCAAACTCTTAGCTAAAATTAAAATAAACTATAACTCTAAAAAAAAAAACTCTAAGCTATAATTCTAAAATCTTAACCAAAACCAAAATAAAATAGAACTCTAACATAAAACTCTAAGCTAATACATTAATCTAAAACTCTAAACTCTTAACTAAAACTAAACTAGAACTCTAACTGAAACTCATAGGTAAAAAATCAAACTCTTAGCTAAAATTAAACTAAACTAGAACTCAAATTAAAACTCTAACCTAAGACTCTATGGTAAAACACCAAACTCTTAACTAAAACGAAACTAAAACTCTAACTGAAACTCAAAGGTAAAAAAATCAAACTCTTAACTAAAATTAAACTAAACTAGAACTCTAACAAAAAAACTCTAGGCTAAGACTAAGCTAAAACTCTAAACTCTAAAATAAAATTAAAATAAACTAGAACTCTAACAAAAACTCTAAGCTAAGACTCTAAGCTAAAACTCTAAACTATTAACTAAAACTAAACTAAACTTGAATTTCAACAAAAACTCTAAGCTAAGACTCTAAGCTAAAAACTCTAAACTCTTAACTAAAACTAAACTAAACTAGAACTCTAACTGAAACTCAAAGGTAAAACATCAAACTCTTAACTAAAATTAAGCTAAACTAGAACTCTAACAAAAACTCTAAGCTAAGACTCTAAGCTAAAACTCTAAACTATTGTCTAAAACTAAACTAAACTAGAACTTCAATAAAAACTCTAAGCTAAAAACTCTAAACTCTTAACTAAAACTAAACTAGAACTCTAACTGAAACTCATAGGTAAAAAAATCAAACTCTTAGCTAAAATTAAACTAAACTAGAACTCTAACAAAAAAACTCTAAGCTAAAATTCTAAAATCTTAACTAAAACTAAACTAAAATAGAAATCAAATAAAAACTCTAATATAAGACTCTAATGTAAAACATCAAAATATTAAATAAAACTAAAAAAAAAATATAACTTAAAAAAAAATGTAAAAAAATAAAAATATCAAAAAAAATTAAAATAAAATATAAATATAAAAAAAAAAACTCTAAGCTAATACTAATCTAAAAATCTAAACTCTAAAATAAAATTAAAATAAACTAGAACTCTAACAAAAACTCTAAGCTAAGACTCTCTGCTAAAACTCTAAACTATTAACTAAAACTAAACTATACTAGAACTTCAACAAAAACTCTAGGCTAAGACTCTAAGCTAAAAACTCTAAATTCTTAACTAAAACTAAATTAAACTAGAACTATAACTGAAACTCAAAGGTAAAACATCAAACTCTTAACTAAAATTAAACTAAACTAGAACTCTAACAAAAACTCTAAGCTAAGACTCTATGCTAAAACTCTAAACTATTAACTAAAACTAAACTAGAACTCTAACTGAAACTCATAGGTAAAAAAATCAAACTCTTAGCTAAAATTAAACTAAACTAGAACTCTAACAAAAAAATTCTAAGCTAAAATTCTAAAATCTTAACTAAAACTAAACTAAACTAGAACTCAAATTAAAACTCTAAGCTAAGACTCTAAGGTAAAACACCAAACTCTTAACTAAAACTAAACTAAAACTCTAACTGAAACTCAAAGTTAAAAAAATCAAACTTTTAACTAAAATTAAACTAAACTATAACTCTAACAAAAAAACTCTAAGCTAATACTAAGCTAAAACTCTAAAATCTAAAATAAAATTAAAATAAACTAGAACTCTAACAAAACTCTAAGCTAAGACTCTAAGCTAAAACTCTAAACTTTTAACTATAACTAAACTAAAGTAGAACTTCAACAAAAACTCTAAGCTAAGACTCTAAGCTTAAAACTCTAAACTCTTAACTAAAACTAAACTAAACTAGACCTCTAACTGAAACTCAAAGGTAAAACATCAAACTCTTAACTAAAATTAAACTAAACTAGAACTCTAACAAAAACTCTAAGCTAAGACTCTAAGCTAAAACTCTAAACTATTAACTAAAACTAAACTAAACTAGAACTTCAATAAAAACACTAAGCTAAAAACTCTAAATTCTTAACTAACACTAAACAAGAACTCTAACTGAAACTCAAAGGTAAAGCATCAAACTCTTAACTAAAATTAAAGTAAACTAGAACTCTAACAAAAAGCGGCGCATCCCTGCGGCGCATCCCTGCGGGGCATCCCTGCGGAGCTTCCCCCCACCCGCGGCGCATCCCCCTGCGGCGCATCCCCATGGGGCGCATTCCTTCCCCGCGGTGCTTCTCGGGCCCGGGGGACCTTTGAGGACCGGGGGGGGCCTTTGGGGTCCGGGGGCCCTTTGGGGGTCCGGGGGCCCTTTGAGGACCAGAGGAGGGCCTTTGAGGGTCTGGGGTGGGCCTTTGGGGGTGCCGGTGGCCCTTTGGGAGCTTGGGGGACCTTTGAGTACCGGGGGTTGCCTTCGGGGTTGGGGTAGAGGGATTGGAACCCTTTGGGGTTGGGGTAGAGGACCTCACAACACTGTTCAAATGGAACTTGTGTATTATAACGACCACAGAGTTTCACCCTCAAATTCTCTTCTAAAATCTTCTTTCAAAATGTCTCTAACTGTTTCGCCAAAATAATCCCATAAAATGGATAAAACGGTTTCGCCCAAATAATCCCTAAACGTAATTTCAGCGTGTTCCTTTTGTTTTTGGCATCTCTGCGCTGAGGCATTTCAAATTAATAAGAAACCTGATTCCCGCGCTAAAACAATTCATCGCTAAGATGTTTCTTGGAGAATTGTTTCCATGGCGTTTGGTTATTAATATCCTTTGGAGTTCGACCAAAAGAGTTGTTTCCGAGGCAAAGACATTAATGACTTGGATCTATTCCTGGAGAATCGCTTCTAGGCGAAAATTTTTAAATTATGACAGATGATGTCATTGGTTGATTGATCTGTCAAGAAAGGGGAATTAATTTGTTGTTTCTAAAGGGAATTATTGATTCACGATAGGGGAATTGAGGTCGACAGCACAGGTGTTCCAAATTTCTGGAAACTCATAACATTCGCTGAGAGCGTGCATTTACAACAACAACAACAACATTGACCTTGACATTTGCCTCGGAAACAACAACAAATACTATTTCTGGATCATAACATTCGCTGAGAGCGTGCCAAAAACACACCTGGAGAAAGAGACCATGGAGAAAGAGGTCATTGACCCCATTAACCCCGTGTTCTCCCTAGGGACTCTATGCCCATATATGGAGTCCCGTCAGTATTCTATGCCCATATAAGGAGTCCTGTCACGAGTAGAACCCCCTCCTCTACTTTTATAAGCAATAAAAATGTTTAGAAAAGCGTTTCGTAGCGCTTTTAGCGTTAAGTACTTTAATCGAGCGAGTCTTCAATTCAGCTATATTAGATAGTTGTATCTCATAACCATCATATAAATATAAATAGCAAATAAATAGCAATAAATAGCATCATATAAATAGCAAAAAACAGTAAAAAAATGGGTTTATTCGAAACAGACGAAAAAATTATATTCAGACCCTGAGGAATGAGGACAAAGCCAGAAAAATTATTACTTGACTGAAAAAATATGCTTCTAAAAAGAATAGTCTTAAAACTGTTGACTCATAATACTGAGTTGAGACTATTTTCGGTTTCTTCACCTGTCAAAAATGAATTTTTTTTATTATTATGGCAAATATACCCCCCCCCCCCACAAAAAAATTAACGGGGTTAAGGCATGACCTTTTGAAACTAGACAAGATGGATGCTTGGAGCAGCAGTTTTGTATCATAGGCAGCGGAATAGCGCTGCCTAAGTAAAGAACGATGTTGGCACAATGTATTATTTTTTTTTCCGGACCAGTACACTTCGTATCGAAGGAGTTGAATTTGAAACTTCGAAAAGGGCTCATTCGATTGGAAATTGGAGTGGCTAGTGCCCTTTTTAATAGTCGAAAGTGATTGGAAGGTCATTAACACCCCTTTCTCGCCCTCCACCCCAAACACATCCAATCAAAATTTTGAGATAGCCATTTTGTTCAACGTAGTTGATTTCCAGATGGGAATTATGTTTTTGACTATATGTTTTTGAACTATATTAAGAACTCCATCTCGCTATTTACTGTCCCTAATATTACTCCAATTTCAGATCCCCCCAGGTATGAAATTTTAAATGGCATGGCCCCCATTAATATAACCAAATCTGAAGTAGAAACCCGATTGAAGAATATTAACCCAAATAAATCACAGGACCAATTTGTAGTCAGACTATCCATCTAATAGCTCAATTTTAATCTACAAGGCAAAACAGCATTTAATAGCGTATTGACCGTGCAAACTTATTGTAATTTCTGTTCGTTTTGTGTTTCGTTTATTTAACGATGCTAATTTGTGGTAGTTTGACGCTTGGTAGATCATTTGATTTTATTTTACCTCATTTTTGGTTTAATTCATGTTCGGTACTTTTCTTTGAAAAACTTATTTTGTGGAAACATTTTTTTTAACTAATCTGTAAAAGAAATCTCTAGAAATTGTAGCATATTAGCCTGAACCGAATGGTGAAACTGAAACATCCCAAAGGTTTAGTTAAAAAGGAAACTCAAAAATAAAATTTTCCCCGTATTCGTCTAAATAAAATGTACTAGTACTAGTACACGTTGGTTGAAATTTATTATGCCCTGGTTACACTATTGCCACACTTAATTACGCAAGACTGTAGTTCCAATTATGTATGTCATTCCGAACGTCTCGAATTAAACGTAGTTCAACTCCTAAGCATAAAACTCGGGACTGACCAATCAGAGTCAAAAGCTAAGGTGTAATTTTTTGAAACTAGGGAAGATGCAAGCTTAGAACAGTAGTTTTTCTGTCTGTAACAGGAAAACAGGATATAATAGAAGGACAAAGTATTAATAAAGAATAGTTGGAAGAAATTTACTGGTGGTACAAGCTCTTCAACCCAATTTCTTGCCATTTTAGTTTTTCTGGTTCTTAAGTACAGCTGTGGTGTTAGAATCAAGAAAAACTCATGTCATTCATATAATATAACTTTTTTTCATTGACAAGTGTGACTTCGATGTAGCTTGCAGCGTTGCCACCCTGGTCAGTTCTTAAAGTGCTACAATTGCCCAAATTTGCGTGCTTTACAGCGATTTTCGGTGCTACGAACGAAAAATTGATTGTAATAGTGCTAAAAAAGCACTTTCGTGCTATATATGGCAATCCTGAGCATGTGTTATAGTGCTACACATAATGAAATAGTGCTACAATAGCACGTGATACAGATGGCAACCCTTGTAGCTTGTGCATAAAGCTCGTACTGTTGACTGATCGGCCAAAACTGTTGACTGAGGGCACAGTTTATAGACAGTAAGCTTATCGCAGATAATTTCTGGTCTTCGGTCTCGGTGCGAACAAAAAGCTCCTCCCACTTATTTCTGCCTTAGCGGATTAGTCTGTTATCGTCAATCACTGAGAAATGGTTACCAAGTGCATTATTCGTAATTGCGAAAGCAGAAAAAAACTTGGTGAGCCAGCCAAGTGGTTTGCAAGCGTGCCATCTCACAGGTATGAATTAATTTATATTCAAATTATGACTTAATCTATTATTTACGTGGACTCAACTGATTGGCCTATGTAGGATTTTATCAAAAAGGGGGCGGGGGGGGGGGGTTGATGAAATTTGTGAAAATAAGGAATTTTTTCTTCTTCTAATAACTGGTGGGGTAGGTGTGATGGTTTCAGGGGCGGATCCAGGATTTTTTAGGGGGGGGGGGCGCAAAATAGGTTGATTCGACCAACTTACGTTAGGAGCAAGTTTAATTAATGCAAACTTGCGTTAATTAGGTAGATAACAATACTTTAGACTACTTTACGGGGTTACCCCTCGCCCCCCCCCCTCTGGATCCGCAACTGGATGGTTTATCATTTTTTTTCACGTCGTGATATTTATTTTCTCAGATTGTAGTTCCTATGATATTTGAAAAATCTAGTTACCTGTTTTGGCAGAGAGCCTAGATAAAACTAGTTTTGTTTTCAATCAATGTTTTCATATGAAATGGGCAGACCTTTCCTGAACTTTAAACAATAAACACCTCTGTTTGAAAATCTTTGCACTTTCTGAATTTAGATAGCGATAAGGGTTCCTGATTGAGAACAATTTTAGGACTTGAGTTCTAATTATTGGTTGTTGTGGTAAAAGTTGCCACAATAGCCCTATTTATTCCTTGTCTTTCTTTCCATTCTTAAACCAATGTTATATTTACCTTTTGCATTATTACAGCCCACTATATATACATTTATATAAATTTATATGCAGTGTTACAGCCATACCAATTATTCTCCTTTCCTTTTTTATTCTTTAATAATAATTTCTGGTCATTTTGAGTTTGAGTTATTGTAGGCTTCTATTTCTACTGACCTTAAGCTTAATATGGCCTTTACTTTTCTTTAAAAAAACTTTCTTTTTCGTAAAGTTTTCGTAGTATATATATATATATATAAATATATATATATATTAAATAAAAAAAAAAGTTTTTTAAACTGAAAGTAAGGAGCGACATTAAAACTTAAAACGAACAGAAATTATTCTGTATATGAAAGAGACTGTCTCCTCCTCAACGCTTCGCTCTTTACGCTAAATTTTTTTATTGTTTTAAAAAATAAAGTTGTGAGACAGAGTCAAACTTTTGCGTAAAGAGCGAGGCGTTGAGGAGAAGACAGTCTCTTTCATATACAGAATAATTTCTGTTCGTTTTAAGTTTTAATGTCGCTCCTTACTTTCAGTTTAAAAAACTTTTTTTTTTATTTAATTTTTGAACGTTTTTGAATAAATGCAGGTTTTGATCTTGGCTCACCGTACATGAATAATTAAAACAAAATTTTCATATTGATTTACTTTTATTTAGTTAAATGGCTTTCTCGAAACTTGTTTAATTTATTTACGAACGTTTTTATTAGTAATAAATATACGTAACTTACGAATTAACTTACGTAACGAACTTCTATATTCATATATTTTTAATACGTTTATTAGGGGGTTAGCCCCCTAGTCAATACCTTGCTCTTTAAGCGAATGTTCAACGTCCCAATTCTTTAGAAATGACCGCTTAATCACAAAGGCCGTTAATTAGAATAAATAGCTCTTATGAAAGTACTAAAAAATCTTTGGCTTAAAGAGTGAGGCATTGACTACGGGGTGAACTCAATTATATATAATATTTTCTGTTCGTTTAAAGTTTCGATGTTGCTGCTGTTGCAGTTGAAATACTTGTTTTTTTATATTAAGTTTATGATCTTTTTTTAAATAATGCTGGGAAGTCCGGCGCCCCCTTCATAGTAATGTCCCTCCCCCCATGAAAACTTCCTTCATGGAAAGATCCTCCAACATAACCCCTGACCAACCCACCCCCCCCACTACCAGGAAAAATCTCCCCTGAAAACGTCTGTGTACTTGCAAATAGCCAGTACTATATGTTAACATTGGGTAAAGTTAATAACTTTCAGCCCTCCCCCCGGGAACTTCGGGGGATTAAGTCATCCTTAAAGACATACTTATAATATTTTCGAACATGCTGAACAAAATGGCTATCTCAAAATTTTGATCAGGTGACTTTTGGAAAAAAATGAGCGTGGGGGGGGCCTAGTTGCCCTCCATTTTTTTTTGGTCACTTAAAAAGGGCACTAGAAATTTTAATTTCCATTCCAATTAGCCCTCCCCCGATTTTCTAGGAAAACTGGTTCTATACGAACACCCCTGGTAAAAAAAAAAAAAAAAAAAAATAAACACGCACCCGTGATATTTATTCTGCCAAAAAAATGCAAAATTACCCATTTTTGTAGATGGAAGCTTGAAACCTCTACAGTAGGATTCTCTGATATGCTGAATATGATGGTGTGATTTTAATTAAGGTTCTATAATTTTTAGGGAGTCTTTCCCCCTTTGTTCGAAAATCAGCCAAATTTTCTCAGGCGCCTAACTTTTGATGGGTAGGATTAAACTTGATGAAATTTCTATATTTGAAATCATCATTAAAATGTGAGTCTTTTGGTGTATCTATTTGTATCAAAATACCGTGTTCTAGAGTTTTGGTTACCATTGAGCCGGGTCGCTCCTTACTTAGGCTACAGTTAGTTAAAACGAACTGTTTGAGATATATTTATATATATATATATATATATATATATATATATATATATATATATATATATATTTATATCGGCGCGTGCAAACAACTCCTCTCATTTGATCTGCCATCAGCGGTCCAATTACCCTGGAACACGTATTTTGGCAGAAACTTTCTCAAAATGCCTTTGAAACCAACTTGAAACTTCGAAACCTATTTTTAATTCCTAAAAAAATCTAATAATAGCATTACACTACTAACTACCGGTTTTCATGTATGTATTGGAATAAATTAATTTAAAATTTGTTTCTTCAAAATTAGTGTTCCAACGTTGAAGTCAAGTTTCGCGTCCAAGAGAAATCTGACTTGTCTACCCGTGAAAAGATCTGACTTCGCTTATGTTTATATCTGCCAAAACGTTCTCCGGAACACTCGCACCCCTGTCCGGGTTTTTATAATGGGAGAGATAGAGAATGATCATACTGCTAATTATATAAACTGTGACTGAGGGCGAAAAGATATATAATTAAAATTACTGTTGTAGTGAAGGGTTTTGCATACGTCCCCAGGAAAACACCTACGCGTTAATTATGGAAATTCAATCTGTTTACAAAATTACATGTAGAATATATGATGTGTAATCAATCAGCTCAAGGTAAAGAACTGTAAGTAAGGAGCAATACTCCTTACTGTATTTGATAATGGCAATCAAATTCAAAAATTGAATTTCGACATAAATAAAGCATTAAAAGAATTGTTTTTTTACGCTGATTTTAAAAATATAAAGTTCCTTGAGTTTAATGTTTGACGTCAAACGCCACGAGCCTGAGAGAATTTCTCTGAGAAATTTGCAGGGGGAACTCACCTAGCCCTATAATCATCAGTTAATAAAATGCATCATCCAAAGTAGATGCTAGATATTCAGCAGACTCATGCATCAGACAGTAGAATCGCACATTATTATGTTCTTGTAGACTGAATGCCCTTTTTCTTACCTTCATGTTTCGGTTTTCTATAACCAGGTTTCCCTTATCGCGAACTTCAATTTCAAGCAACTGTTTTGTAGACTGTAAATCATCTCTTAGTTGATCGATATCTTCGAGTTCTTCCTCTTCCTCTTCAATCAGCTCACCGGCCTCAATCTTTTGAATTTGCTCTTCCACAGTAAGCTGCCTTCGAAAAACTTTTAAACCTAAAAATAAATATTTTTTTCAAAAACAAATTGGAAATAGATAGCTTAAATAATCCTTATCATTAATTCAATAGTCTGGTTAAGGAGATGTAGACAGGTTGTACACCCACCTGGCGTGTTTTTTAGCAGCCCATTTAGTTCAATTAACAGCATTATTTTTCTAGTGATGATACTTAAGTAAAAGAGAAGCTTTCTGTTTGAATTTCACGGAATTGCAAAGTGTGCTAATGGCCAAGTATCAAACAGTTCGTGGTAACGAACTGTAAGTAAGGAGCAACCCGGCTCAATAGTAACCGAAACTCTAAAATACAGAATTTTGATACTAATAGATACATCAAAAGAATCGGATTTTTATGCTGATTTCAAATATATAAGTTTTATCCAGTTTAGACCTACCCATCAAAAGTTACGTGACTGAGAAAATTTGCCTTTTTTCGAAAAAAGAAGGAAACACCCCCTAAAATCAGCGTATCAGAGAAGTTTAAAGTAGAGGTTTCAAGCTCCTATCTGTAAAAATGTGGAATTTTTTTTTTATAAGAAGAAAGGTCACGAATGCGTGTTTATTTGTTTTTTTTCTTTTTCCCAGAGGTGACCGTATCGACTCAGTGGTCCTAGAGTATCGCAGGAGGACTCATTCAAATGGAAATTAAAAGTTCTAGTGCCCTTTTTAAGTGACCAAAAAATGGAGGACAACTAGGCCCCCTCCCACGTTCATTTTTCCCAAATTCACACAATCAAAATTTTGAGATAGTCGTTTTGTTCAGAATGGTCGAAAAATATAACAACTATGTCTTTGAGGATGATTAATCCCCCACAGCCCCCAGGGTAAGGGCTGCAAGTTATGAACTTTTCCCAGTGTTTACATATAGTATTGGTTATTGGGAAGTACACAGACATGTTCAGGGAGTATTTCTTCTGGTAGTGCGGAGGGGGGGGGGGGAGGGATCGAGGGGTTATTTGGGAGGATCTTTCCATGGATGAATGTTTTCATGGGGGAAAGGACATTGCTATGAAGGGAACACCGGATTTCCCATCATTATTTAAAAAAAACGATCAGAAATGAAATTAAAAAAAACAAGTTTTTCAACTGAAAGTAAGGAGCACTTCAAAACTTAAAACGAAAAGAAATTATTACGGATATGATTGGGTGTGCCCCCTAGTCAATACCTCGCTCTTTACGCTAATGTTTATTTTAGTACTTTTTTTATTAAGAGCTATTTATTCTAATTAACGGCCTTTGTGATTAAGGGGTCATTCTTAAGGGATTGGAACAGAATTTGAATTTTAGCGTAAAGAGCGAGGTGTTGACTAGGGGGCAAACCCCCTAATATACTTAATAAAAATATACGAATATAGAAATACGTTACATAATTTAATTTGAAAGTTACGTATATTTATTACCAATCAAAAGGTTCGTAAATAAAATTAAACAACTTTTGAGAAAGCCATTTGACAAAAAAAGTTAAATTAATATGCAAATTTCGTTTTAATTATGCATGTACGGTGAGCCAAAACCAAACGAAACTTTTAAAACAATAAGAAACTTTTGCGTAGCGAGCTAGGCGTTGAGGAGGGGACAACCCCTTTCACACACGGAATAATTTATATTCGGTTTAAGTCTTAATGTCACTAATTACTTTCGGTTAAAAAAAACTTGTTTTTTTATTTAATTACATTAGAAGCAAGAAATGAATGGTTTTAACAAACCAAAATAAAAGCTAAGTAGGTAAAATGGGCTGAGAACTTATGGAATATAAACAAATAAAAACATGTCATATAATATATTTTTATATATAATAAAAAATATATAATATAATATATTTATAATATAATCATTCAATATAATATATAATAAAATATATAATATAATATAACATAACATAATTATATATAATATATAATTTATAACATAATATATTTATTATATGGAATATAAAAAAAGCGGGCTCACAATTTGAAGCAATTCCACTAGTAGAAAGGCCTTATTGACTCCCGTACGAACCACGTGGTTTATGGTCCTAATATGGGCATAGAGTCCCTAGGGGAGATGGATTTCTGAGAAATTGATTGCGTAATCAAAGTGTGTCAATGGCCTAAATTTCCAAGGTCGATATTGTTGTTGTTGTAAGTGCACGCTCTCAGCGAATGTCAAGGTCTATGTTGTTGTTGTTGTAAGTGCACGCTCTCAGCGACTGTTATGAGTTTCCAGAAATAGAAAACAGCATTTGTTGTTGTTTTGGACATGTACATGCTCGAGGCGAATGTCATGGTGTCCAGATATAGGAAACAGGATTTGTTGTTGTTGTTGTAAGTGCACGCTCTCAGCAAATGCTATGCCGTCCAGGAATTTGGAACACCTGTGCTGTCGACCTCAATTCACCTATCGTGAATCAATAATTCCCCTTAGAAACAACAAATTAATTCCCCTTTCTTGACAGATCAATCAACCAATGACATCATCTGTCAGACTTTAAAAATTTTCGCCTAGAAACGATTCTCCAGGAATAGATCCAAGTCATTAATGTCTTTGCCTCGGAAACAACTCTTTTGGTCGAACTCCAAAAGATATTAATAAACATTGCCATGGAAACAATTCTTCAAGAAATATCTTAGCGATGAATTGTTTTAGCGCGGGAATCAGGTTTCAATTAATTTGAAATGCATTTGCGCAGAGATGCCAAAAACAAAAGGAACACGCTGAAATTACGTTTAGGGATTATTTGGGCGAAATCGTTTTAGACAGTTTATGGGATTATTTGGGCGAAACGGTTAGAGACATTTTAAAAGAAGATTTTAGGAAAGGTTTTAGAAGAGGATTTGAGGGTTAAACTCTGTGGTCGTTATAATACACAAGTTTCATTTGAACAGTGTCGTGAGGTCCTATACCCCAACCCCAAAGGGTTCCGATCCCCACCACCCCAACCCCGAAGGAAGCGCTCGGTCTTCAAAGGTCCCCCAAGCTCCCAAAGAGCCCCCGCCCCCCCAACGCCCTCCTCAGCCCCTCAAAGGCCCTCCCCAGGTCCTCAAGGGCCCCCCAGCCCCCCAAAGGGCCCCCGCCCCCCCCACGCACTCCTCAGACCCACAAAGGCCCTCCTCGGGTCCTCACGGGGCCCCCGGACCCCAAAAGCCCTCCCCCAGTTCTCACCGGCCCCCCCGGCTCGAGACGCGCCGCGGGCCCGGAATGCGCCGCATGGGGATGCGCCACAGGGGGATGCGCCGCGGGTCGGGGGAAGCGCCGCAGGGGAGGCACCGCAGGGAGGCTCCGCAGGGGGAGGCGCCGCAGGGATGCACCACAGGGATGCGCCGCAGGGATGCGCCGAAAACAGTAAACTAAAAAGTAAAAATTTCGAAATGTTATCCCCCAAACGCCCTCCTCAGACCCCCAAAGGCCCTCCCCTGGTCCTCAAAGGTCCCCCGGGCTCCCAAAGGGCCAACAGGCCCCCAAGGGTCCCCCGGGCCCCCAAAGGTCCTCCCCAGGTCCCCAAAGGTCTACTGGGCTCCCAAAAGACGACCCAATCCACAAGGGTCCCGGATCCCCAAACGCCCTCCCTGGGCCCCAAAGGTCCTCCCCCGGTCCCCATACATGCACACCAAAACTTAAACACACGCACGAAAACTTACACACACACACAAAAACATATAAACACACGCAAAAACATACACACACACGCAAAAACTTACACACACACACACAAAAACTAACACAAACACACTCATAAAAAAAATAAAAAAAGCACACGAAAACTTAAAAGAAAAAAAAAACATAAATCAAAAACAAAACAAACACACACACAAACACAAAACGTACAAACACAAACACAATAAATATCACACACACTAGACAAAACTTACACAAACACACAAAAATACACACACACACACACAAAAACTAACCAAAGAACACAAAAAAAAACTCACACAAAAAAGCACAAAAAACTTACAAACACACACTCACACAAAACATAAACGAACACACACGAAAACTAAAACACACACCACAAAACAAAAAAACAAAAAAACAAACACACAAACACACACACACAAAAACTTATACACACACACAAAAAAAACTTACACACACAAAAAACTTACCCACACACACACACACAAACTAACACACACACACAAAAAACTTACATCCACACAAAAAAGATTAGACACACATACTATTACACACACACACACAAAAACTTAGACAAACTCGAAAACTATTACAAGAAATATAAATATGACTTTAACAAAAAAACTTACACACATACAAAAACTTACACACACGCACAAAAACTTACACACACACACACACACTTACACACACACACACACAAACACATACACACACACACCACAACTTACACACACACGCCAAAACTTACACAAACACGCCAAAACTTACACACACACACACAAACACACACACACACACACAAAAACTTACACATGCACACTAAAACTTACATGCACACAAAAACTTAAATGCACACAAAAAATTACACAAACACACACAAAACTTACACACACACACACGAAAACTTACACACACACGCCAAAACTTACACACACACAAAACTTACACACACACACACAAAAACTTACACATGAACACAAAAAAACTCACACACACACGCACAAAAACTTACACACACACACACACAAAAAACTTACACACACACACACGAAAACTTACACACACCCGCCAAAACTTACACACGCAAAAACTTACACACACACACACACAAAAAAACTTACACATGCACAAGAAAACTTACATGCACACAAAAACTTACACACACACACAAACACACAAAACTTACACACACACACACACGAAAACTCACACACACGCAGAACTTACACACACACAAACACACACACACACACACACACACACAAAAAAACTTACACATTAACACAAAAAAAACTCACACACACACACAAAAAAACTTACACACACACACACACACAAAACTAACACACACACAAAAAAACTTACACACACAAAAACTTACACACACACAAACTAACTCACACACACACAAAAAACTTACACACACAAAAACTTACACACACACACACAAACTAACACACACACACAGAAAACTTACACCCACACACAAAAGCTTAGACACACAAAAACTTACACACAGACACAAAAACTTACACCCACACGCAAAAACTTACATGCACACAAAAACTTACATGCACACAAAGACTTACACACACACAAAAACTTACAAACACGCACAAAAACTTACACACACACACAAAAACTTACACACACACACACGAAAACTTACACACACACGCCAAAACTTACACACACACACACACAAAAACTTACACACACACACACACACAAAAACTTACACATGCACACGAAAACTTACACACACACACACGAAAACTTACACACACACGCCAAAACACACACACACACACACAAACTTACACACACACACACACACACAAAACTTACACATGCACACGAAACACTTACATGCACACAAAGACTTACATGCACACACAAACACACACACACACACACACACTACACACACAAACACACACAAAAACTCACACACACACGCCAAGACTTACACACACACAAACACACACACACACACACACACACAAAAACTTACACACGACACAAAAACTCACACACACACGCACAAACACACACACACACACACACACACGAAACTTACACACACACACACACGAACTTACACACACACGCATACGTACACACACACACACACACACACACACACACACACAAACTTACACACACACACACAAAAACACACACACACACAAAGACTTACACACACACAAACACACACACAAACTTACACAAACACACAAAAACTTATATCCACACGCAAAAGCTTAGACACACAAAAACTTACACACACACACAAAAACTTACACCCACACGCAAAGACTTACATGCACACAAGAACTTACATGCACACAAAAACTACACACACACAAAAACTTACACACACACACAAAAACTTACACACACATACAAAACTTACAAACACACACACGAAAACTTACACACACACACCAAAACTTACACACAAACACAAAAACTTACACACACACACACACACAAAAACTAACATAACCACACGAAAACTAACATGAACACAAAAACAGACACACACACACACGAACTTACACACACACGTCAAAACTTACACACACAAAAGCTTAGACACACAAAACTTACACACACACACACACACAAACTTACACACCACATACAAAAACTTACACACACACACACAAAACTTACACACACAAAAACTTACACACACACACACAAACACACACCCACACGCAAAAACTTACACACACCCACACACAAAACACACACACACACGAAAACATACGCACACACAAAAACTTACACACACGCACAAACACACACACACACACAAAAACTACACACACACACACACGAAAACTTACGCACACACACGAAAACTTACACACACACACGCAAAACAAACACACACAAACACACACACACACACACACAAAAACTTACACATGCACACGAAAACTTACATGCACATAAACACACATGCACACAAAAACTTACACACACGCGCAAAAACTTACACGCACACACAAACACACACACACACACACACGAAAACTTACACATACACACGAAACACACACACACACGCCAAAACTTACACACACACAAACACACTTACACACACATACGCACACACACACATACACACACACACACACACACACACACATACACACATACAAACAAACACACACATACACACACACACACACAGAAACTTACACATGCACACGAAAACTTACATGCAAACAAAAACTTATACACACAATTAGACAAAAATTACGATGTTTATGCACAGTTATGTTTAAGTAGTGTTTTGTTGTGCTTTACCATATCACAGTTACATTGTCTTAATTTTTCAAATTTCATTTTGAATTTCTGTTGTGAAATGCAAGAGTTGGAATATTTCAGTGGTGACTTGCTGTGTTTTACCTTCTCACAGTTACATTCTCTTGATTTTTCGAAGTTCATTTTGAATTTCTGTCATGGAATGCAAGAGTTGTAAAATTGGGGTATTAGTCCACCAGCTCAGTATTGAGGTCCCAGTCCACCAGCCTGAACGGTGGAAATTCACTAGCTCAGAATTGGGGTCTTAGTCCACCAGCCTGAATGGTGGAAATCTACTAGCTCACTATTGGGGTCTCAGTCCACCAGCCTGAATGGTGGAAATTCACTAGCTCAGAATTAGGGTCATAGTCCACCAGCCTGAATGGTGGAAATTCACTAGCTCAGAATTGGGGTCTTAGTCCACCAGCCTGAATGGTTGAAATTCATATTAGACGAGGTTACGTGCGCACACACACACACAGAGAGACGACTAACACACAGGGACAACACACACAAGGAGACGACACACACAGAAAGAAACTGAATTACAATATGAATATGATCAGGAATTGTTTACAAGTCAGGTTGGCCGAGTGGTTAAGGCGCTAGACTCAAGATCTGGTCCCCATACGGGGTCGTGGGTTCGAACCCCACACCAGACAATTTTTTTATTATGTACTTTTTTTATTTAATAATGTATTGTGATTTCACTAAATAACTTATGTAAAAGGATATATGCAGAACCTAAATTGTTAATGTCTTTAATAGATTAAATAAAAAAAAACTAGAAAAGTGCAAATGTTCAAATTCTCTTCTGAATTTTCTTAAACAAGAGAAAAAAGTTAGCTCAATTCTGAACTTTACCAATGAAACTGAATTACAATATGAATATGATCAAGAATTGTTTACAAGTCAGGTTGGACAAGTGGTTAAGGCGCTAGACTTAGGATCTGGTCCCCATATGGGGTCGTGGGTTCGAGTCCCACACCTGACAATTTTTTTCTTATTCTAAATCTTTGGAAACAGCCTATATTTCTGACAGTTTAAGTTTTGATGTTAGTGTTGTCAGTCAAAAGCTATGACCTTGAGAAAAGAGCTTGAGAAAATTGCCTGATTATCGAAAAATGGGGAAACATCCTCCAAAAGTCGACAGGAATGCACCCCTCCAGCGCTTTGTAGAATATGTTGAATAAAATATGAAAATTCGACATATCTTTATTTCATTTTTAAGGTTAATTTAGACGAGGTTCTGAATTTTCTTAAAGAAGAGAAAAAAGTTAGCTCAATTCTGAACTTTACCAATGAAACTGAATTACAATATGAATATGATCAAGAATTGTTTACAAGTCAGGTTGGCCGAGTGGTTAAGGCACTAGACTTAAGATCTGGTCCCCATATGGGGTCGTGGGTTCGTAAGTAAGTCATATGGGGTCGTAAGTTTTTATGTGCATGTAAGTTTTCGTGTGCATGTGTAAGTTTTTGTGTGTGTGTGTGTGTGTGTAAGTTTTGGCGTGTGTGTGTGTAAGATTTAGTGTGTGTGCGAAAGTTTTCGTGTGTGTGTGTGTGTGTATGTGTTTGTGTGTGTGTGTAAGTTTTGGCGTGTGTGTGTAAGTTTTCGTGTGTGTGTGTGTAAGTTTTTGTGTGTGCGTGTAAGTTTTTGCGCGTGTGTGTAAGTTTTTGTGTGCATGTAAGTTTTTATGTGCATGTAAGTTTTCGTGTGCATGTGTAAGTTTTTTGTGTGTGTGTGTGTGTGTAAGTTTTTGTGTGTGTGTAAGTTTTGGCGTGTGTGTGTGTAAGTTTTCGTGTGTGTGCGTAAGTTTTCGTGTGTGTGTGTGGGTAAGTTTTGTGTGTGTGTGTGTTAGTTTGTGTGTGTGTGTGTTTGTTTTGGTGTGTGAGTTTGTGTTCGTGTTTGGGTGTATTTTTTTGTGTGTGTGTAATTTTAAGCTTTTGTATGTTAGTTTTTTTGTGTGTGTGTGTGTGTATTTTTTTTGGTGTGTAATAGTTTGTGTGTTTGTTTTTAAGTTTGTGTGTGTGTGTGTGTAAGTTTTTGCGTGTGTGTGTATGTTTTTGTGTGTTTGTGTGTGTGTGTGAGTTTGTGTGTGTCTAAGATAATGAGTGTGTAATTTTTGACGTGTGTGTGTAATTTTTCATGTGTGTGTGTATAAGTTTTTGTGTGAATGTAAGTTTGCGTGTGCATGTGTAAGTTTTTGTGTGTGTGTGTGTGTGTGTGTGTAAGTTTTTGTGTGTGTGTGTTAGTTTTTGCGTGTGTGTGTAAGTTTTAGTGTGTGTGTGTGTAAGTTTTTGTGTGTGTGTGTAAGTTTTTGTGCGTGTGTGTAAGTTTTTGTGTGTGTGTCAGTTTTTGTGTACATTTAAGTTTTTGTGTGCATGTTAGTTTTTGCGTGTGTGTGTTAGTTTTTGTGTGTGTGTGTGTAAGTTTTTTTGTGTATAAGCTATTGCGTGTGGATATAAGTTTTTTGTGTGTTTGTGTAAGTTTGTGTGTGTGTGTGTTTGTGTGTGTAATTTTTTGTGTGTGTAAGTTTTTTGTGTGTGTGTGTGTAAGTTGTGTGTGTGTGTGTGTGTGTGTGTGTAATTGTGTGTGTGTTTTATTTTTGGATTGTGTGTTTAAGTTTTCGTGTGTGTGTGTGTAAGTTTTGTGTGTGTGTGTGATTTTAAGTTTTTTTGCGTGTGTGTGTGAGTTTTTTTTGTGTTCATGTGTAAGTTTTTGTTTGTGTGTTTGTGTGTGTGAGTTTTTGTGTGTGTGTAAGTTTTTGGGTGTGTGTGTGAGTTTTATTGTGTGTGTGTGTGTAAGTTTTGTGTGTGTGTGTGTAAGTTTTTGTGTGCATGTAAGTTTTTGTGTTCATGTCAGTTTTCGTGTGCATGTGTAAGTTTTTGTGTGTGTGTGTGTAAGTTTGTGTGTGTGTGTGTGTGTTTGTTTTGGAGTGTGTGTGTTTGTTTTCGTGTGTGTGTGTGTTAGTTTTCGTGTGTATGTGTAAGTTTTTGTGTGTGTGTGTGTGTGTAAGTTTGTGTGTGTGTGTGTGTGTAAGTTTTTTCGTGTGTGTAAGTTTTAGTATGTGTGTGTGTAAGTTTTTGTGTGTGTGTGTAAGTTTTTGCGCGTGTGTGTAAGTTTTTGTGTGTGTGTAAGTTTTTGTGTGAATGTAAGTTTTTTTTTGAATGTAATTTTTTGCCTGTGTGTGTAATTTTTTGTGTGTGTGTGTAAGTTTTTGTGTGTCTAAGCTTTTGTGTGTGGATGTTAGTTTTTTGTGTGTGTGTGTAAGTTTGTGTGTGTGTGTGTGGTTGTGTTAGTTTTTGTGTGTGTAAGTTTTTTTTGTGTGTGTGTGTTTTAGTTTGTTTGTGTGTGTGTGTGTGTGTGTGTAAGTTTTTGTGTGTGTAAGTTTTGGCGTGTGTGTGTAAGTTTTCGTGTGTGTGTGTGTAAGTTTTGTGTGTGTGTGTATGTGTGTGTAAGTTTTTGTGCGTGTGTGTGTGAGTTTTTTTTGTGCTCATGTGTAAGTTTTTGTGTGTTTATGTGTGTAAGTTTTTGTGTGTGTGTAAGTTTTGGCGTGTGTGTGTGAGTTTTTGTGTGTGTGTGTGTGTGTGTAAGTTTTGTGTGTGTGTGTGTGTGTGTGTAAGTTTTTGTGTTAATGAAAGTTTTTGTTTGAATCTAAGTTTTCGTGTGAATGTGGAAGTTTTTTTTTGTGTGTGTGTGTGTGTAAGTTTTTGTGTGTGTAAGTTTTGGCGTGTGTGTGTAAGTTTTCGTGTGTGTGTGTGTAATTTTGTGTGTGTGTGTGTGTGTGTGTATTTTTTTTTGGGTGTTTGTGTGAGTTTTTTTTTTGTTGATGTGTTTTTTTTTGTGTTTGTGTGTGTGTGTGTGTTTTTTTGTGTGTGTTATTTTTTGCTTGTGTGTGTTTGTTTTCGGGTTTGTGTGTGTGTTAGTTGTTTTTGTGTGTGTGTTTGGAAGTTTTTGTGTGCATGTAAGTTTTTGTGTGCATGTAAGTTTTCGTGTGCATGTAAGTTTTTGCGTGTGGGTCTAAGTTTTTGTGTGTGTGTGTGTAAGTTTTTGTGTGTCTAAGCTTTTGTGTGTGGATGTAAGTTTTTTGTGTGTGTGTGTAAGTTTTGGCTTGTGTGTGTAAGTTTTGGCGTTTGTGTGTAAGTTTTCGTGTGTGTGTGTGTTTTAGTTTTTGTGTGTGTGTGTGTAAGTTTGTGTGCGTGTGTGTAAGTTTGTGTGTTTGTGCATGTTTTTGTGTGCTTGTTAGTTTTTGTGTGCATGTAAGTTTTTGCGTGTTGGTGTAAGTTTGTGTGTGTGTGTGTGTGTGTATAAGTTTTTGTGTGTCTAAGCTTTTGTATGTGGATGTTAGTTTTTTGTTTGTTTGTGTTAGATTGTGTGTGTGTTTGTGTGTGTAAGTTTTTGTGTGTGTAAGTTTTTTTTGTGTGTGTGTGTGTATAATTTTGTGTGTTTGTTTGTGTGTGTGTGTTATTTTCTTTGTGTGTATTTTTTTGCGTGTGTGTGTTATTTTGCTTGTTGGTGTGTTGTATTTTTGTGTGTGTGTGTGTGTGTGTGTATGTTTGTGTGAGTTTGTTTTTGAGTTTTTTTTTTGTGTTCATGTCTATGTTTTTTTGTATATATGTGTGTGTGTGTTTTTTTTTTTGAGTGTCTGTGTTATTTTTTGCGTGTGTGTCTGTTTTTTAGTGTGTGTGTGTGTTTATGTTTTGTGTGTGTGTGTGTGTAAGTTTTTGTGTGCATGTCAGTTTTTTTCTGCATGTAAGTTTTCGTGTGCATGTGTAAGTTTTTGTGTGTGTGTGTGTGTGTAAGTTTTTGTGTGTGTGTGTGTGTAAGTTTTGGCGTGTGTGTGTAAGTTTTAGTGTTTGTGTGTGTAAGTTTTTGTGTGTGCGTGTAAGTTTTTGCATGTGTGTTTTTGTTTTTATGTGCTTGTAAGTTCTTTTGTAAATGTTTGTTTTAGTGTGAATGTGTTGGTTTTTGTGTGTGTGTAATTTTTTGTGTGTGTGTAATATTTTGCGTGTGTGTGTGTGCTTTTTCTTGTGTGTGAGTTATTTTTAGTGTGTGTGTGTGTGTAAGTTTTTGTGTGTGTGTTTAAGTTTTTGTGCGTGTGTTTTTGTTTTTGTGTGTGCGTTTGTTTTCGTGTGTGTGTGTATGTTTTTGTGTGTGTGTGTTTAAGTTTTTGAGTGTGGGTGTTAGTTTTTGTGTGTGTGTGTGTGTAAGTTTTTGTGTGTGTAAGTTTTTGTGTGTGTGTGTGTAAGTTTTTGAGTGTGGGTGTGTAAGTTTTTGCGTGTGGGTGTTAGATTTTGTGTGTGTGAGTGTTTAAGTTAGTGTGTGTCTCAGCTCTTGTGTGTGTAAGTTTTGACGTGTGTGTGTAAGTTTTCATGTGTGTGTGTGTAATTTTTTGTGTTAATGAAAGTTTTCGTGTGCATGTGTAATTTTTTGTTTGTGTGTGTGTGTGTGTGTAATTTTTTGTGTGTGTGTGTAAGTTTTTGAGTGTGTGTGTAAGTTTTCGTGTGTGGGTTTGTTATTTTTTTTTTGTGTTTGTAATTTTTTGTGCGTTTTTTTTATTGTTTTTTTTTGTTTATTATTGTTATTTAATTTATTTTTTTTTGTGATTTTTATTTTTTTCTTTGTTTTGGATTGTTTTTGTTTTGTGTTTAAGTTTGTATTTGTCTAATATTTTGCGTGTGGATATAAGTTTTTTGTGTTTTTTTGTTAGTGTGTGTGTGTGTTTGTGTTTGTGTTATTTTTTGTTTTTGTAAGTTTTTTTTGTGTGTGTGTGTGTAAGTTTGTGTGTGTGTGTGTGTGTGTATGTTTTTGTGTGTGTGAGTTTTGGAGTGTGTGTTTTTGTTTTCGTGTGTGTTTGTGTTAGTTTTGTGTGTGTGTGTGTGTGTGTGTGTATGTTTTTGTGCGTGTGTGTGTGAGTTTTTTGTGTTCATGTGTTAGTTTTTGTGTGTGTGTGTGTGTGTAAGTTTTTGTGTGTGTGTAAGTTTTGGCGTGTGTGTGCGAGTTTTCGTGTGTGTGTGTGTGTAAGTTTTGTGTGTGTGTGTGTAAGTTTTTGTGTGAATGTAAGTTTTTGTGTGCATGTAAGTTTTAGTGTTGATGTGTAATTTTTTGTGTGTGTGTGTGTGTGTAAGTTTGTGTGTGTGTGTGTGTGTAAGTTTTGGCGTGTGTGTGTAAGTTTTCGTGTGTGTGTGTGTAAGTTTTAGTGTTCATGTGTAAGTTTTTGTGTGTGTGTGTGTGTGTGTGTGTGTAAGTTTTTGTGTGTGTGTGTGTGTAAGTTTTTGTGTGTGTGTGTAAGTTTTATTGTGTGTGTGTGTAAGTTTTAGTGTGTATGTGTGTGAGTTCTTTTGCGTGTGTCTTAGTTTGTGTGTGTGTGTATTTTTGTGTTTGCTTTTTAGTTTTTGTTTGCATGTAATTTTTTGGCTGTGGGTCTAAGTTTTTGTGTGTGTGTGTAAGTTTTTGTGTGTATAATCTTGTGTGTGCAGATGTATATTTTGTGTGTGTTTTTGTGAGTTTGTGTGTGTGTGTGTGGTTGTGTGAGTTGTTGTGTTTGTAAGTTTTTTTTGTGTGTGTGTGTGTTAGTTTGTGTGTGTGTGTGTGTGTGTGTGTGTAAGTTTTTGTGTGTGTAAGTTTTGGCGTGTGTGTGTTAGTTTTCGTGTGTGTGTTTTGTAGTTTTGTGTGTGTGTGTGTGTTAGGTTTTGTGAGTGTGTGTGTGAGTTTTTTTGTGTTCATGTGTTTGTTTTTGTGTGTGTGTGTGTGTGTGTGTGTAAGTTTTTGTGTGTGTGTCTGTTTTGGCGTGTGTGTGTTTTTTTTGGTGTGTGTGTGTGTGTAATTTTTGTGTGTTTTTTTGTTTGTTTAATTTTTTTTTTGCATATTTGTTTTTGTGTTCATTTAATTTTTATTTTTATTTTTTAAGTTTTTGTGTGTGTGTGTGTGTGTGTAAGTTTTTGTGTGTGTAAGTTTTGGCGTGTGTGTGTAAGTTTTCGTGTGTGTGTGTGTAAGTTTTGTGTGTGTGTGTGTGTGCAAGTTTTTGTGAGTGTGTGTGTGAGTTTTTTTTGTTTTAATGTGTAATTTTTTGTGTGTGTGTGTGTGTGTAAGATTTTGTTTGTGAGTAAGTTTTGGAGTGTGTGTGTGAGTTTTCGTGTGTAAGTTTTGTGTGTGTGTGTGTGTGTAAGTTTTTGTGTGCATGTAAGTTTTTGTGTGCATGTAAGTTTTCGTGTGCATGTAAGTTTTTGCGTGTGGGTCTAAGTTTTTGTGTGTGTGTGTGTAAGTTTTTGTGTGTCTAAGCTTTTGTGTGTGGATGTAAGTTTTTTGTGTGTGTGTGTAAGTTTTGGCGTGTGTGTGTAAGTTTTGGCGTGTGTGTGTAAGTTTTCGTGTGTGTGTGTGTGTAAGTTTTTGTGTGTGTGTGTGTAAGTTTTTGTGCGTGTGTGTAAGTTTTTGTGTGTGTGTAAGTTTTTGTGTGCATGTAAGTTTTTGTGTGCATGTAAGTTTTTGCGTGTGGGTCTAAGTTTTTGTGTGTGTGTGTGTGTAAGTTTGTTTGTGTGTAATCTTTTTTGTGTGTATGTAATTTATTTTTGTGTTTTTTTTAGTTTTTTTGTTTGTGTGTGTGTGTGTGTAAGTTTTTGTGTGTGTTAGTTTTTTTTGTGTGTGTGTTTGTGTGTATAAGTTTGTGTGTGTGTGTGTGTGTGTAAGTTTTTGTGTGTGTAAGTTTTGTAGTGTGTGTGTAAGTTTTTGTGTGTGTGTGTGTAATTTTGTGTGAGTGTGTGTGTGTGCAAGTTTGTGTGTGTGTGTGTGTGAGTTTTTTTTGTGTTCATTTGTAAGTTTTGTGTGTGTGTGTGTGTGTGTAAGTGTTTGTGTGTGTGTAATTTTTGGGGTGTGTGTGTAAGTTTTCGTGTGTGTGTGTGTGTACGTTTTGTGTGTGTGTGTGTGTGTATTTTTTTTTTTGTATGTAATTTTTTGTGTGCTTTTAATTTTTAGTGTTAATTTGTAAGTTTTTTTGTGTGTGTGTGTGTGTAATTTTGTTTGTGTGTGTGTGTAAGTTTTTGCGTGTGTGTGTTAGTTTTCGTGTGTGTGTGTAAGTTTTAGTGTGTGTGTGTAAGTTTTTGTGTGTGTGTGTAAGTTTTTGTGCGTGTGTGTAAGTTTTTGTTTGCATTTATGGGGACCGGGGGAGGGCCTTTGGGGCCCAGGGAGGGCGTTTGGGGATCCGGGGCCCTTGAGGATTGGGTGGTCTTTTGGGAGCCCAGTGGACCTTTGGGGACCGGGGGAGGACCTTTGGGGGCCCGGGGGACCCTTGGGGGCCAGTTGGCCCTTTGGGAGCCCGGGGGACCGTTGAGGACCAGGGGAGGGCCTTTGGGGGTCTGAGGAGGGCGTTTGGGGGATAACATTTCGAAATTTTTACTTTTTAGTTAACTTTTTGCGGCGCATCCCTGCGGCGCATGCCTGCGGTGCATTCCTGTGAAGCATCCCTGCGGCGCCTCCCTGCAGTGCATCCCCTGCGGCGCTTCCCCAGACCCCGCGGCGCATCCCCCTGCGGCGCATCCCCATGCGGCGCTTTCCTGGCCCGCGGCGCTTCTCGGGCCCGGGGGACCTTTGAGGACTGGGGGAGGGTATTTGGGGTCTGGGGGGCCCTTTGGGGGTCCGGGGGCCCTTTGAGGACCAGGGGAGGGCTTTTGAGGGTCTGAGGAGAGCGTTTGGTGTCCGGGGGACCTTTGGGGGTCTGGGGGGCCCTTGAGAACCAGGGGAGGGCCTTTGAGGGTCTGAGGAGGGCGTTGGGGGGGCGGGGGCTCTTGGGGAGCTTGGGGGACCTTTGAGGACCGAGCGCTTCCTTGGGGGTGGGGGTGGGGGGGATCGGAACCCTTTGGGGTTGGGGTATAGGACCTCACGACACTGTTCAAATGAAACTTGTGTATTATAACGACCACAGAGTTTCACCCTCAAATCCTCTTCTAAGACCTTTCCTAAAATCTTCTTTTAAAATGTCTCTAACTGTTTCGTCGAAATAATTCCATAACCTGTCTAAAACAGTTTCGCCCAAATAATCCCTAAACGTAATTTCAGCGTGTTCCTTTTGTTTTTGGCATCTCTACGCTAACGCATTTCAAATTATTTGGAAACCTGATTCCCGCGCTAAAACAATTCATCACTAAGATGTTTCTTGGAGAATTGTTTCCATGGCAATGTTTATTAATATCCTTTGGAGTTCGACCAAAAGAGTTGTTTCCGAGGCAAAGACATTAATGACTTGAATCTATTCCTGGAGAATCGTTTCTAGGCGAAAATTTTTAAAGTCTGACAGATGATGTCATTGGTTGATTGATCTGTCAAGAAAGGGGAATTAATTTGTTGTTTCTAAGGGGAATTATTGATTCACGATAGGTGAATTGAGGTCGACAGCACAGGTGTTCCAAATTCCTGGACGGCATAGCATTTGCTGAGAGCGTGCACTTACAACAACAACAACAAATGCTGTTTCCTATATCTGGACACCATGACATTCGCTTCGAGCATGTACATGTCCAAAACAACAACAAATGCTGTTTTCTATTTCTGGAAACTCATAACATTCGCTGAGAGCGTGCACTTACAACAACAACAACATCGACCTTGACATTCGCTGAGAGCGTGCACTTACAACAACAACAATATCGACCTTGGAAATTTAGGCCATTGACACACTTTGATTACGCAATCAATTTCTCAGAAATCCATCTCCCCTAGGGACTCTATGCCCATATTAGGACCATAAACCACGTGGTTCGTACGGGAGTCAATAAGGCCTTTCTACTTCCACTTTAATGAAAAATTAAATAGCAAAAAACAAGTTTTTTCAACTTAAAGTAAGGAGCAAAATTAATACCTATAAACAATCAAATAATTATTACGTAGCCTAAATGAGGGGGTCACCTCCTCGTCAATACCTCGCTCTTTGTGCTAAAGTTGGAATTTTGTCCCAATTCTGTAAAAAAGATTCCGGAATCGCAAAGACTCTTTAATTAGAATAAATAGCTCGTTTAAAAGCACTAAAAAAACTTTAGCGCAAATGTCGGGGTATTTACAAGGGTGTGAACCCCTCATATACGCAATAATTTCTGTTCGTTATAGGTTTTAATGCTGCTCCTTACTTTCAGTTGAAAAAAATGTCTGATTGTTTCTGATCGTTTTTTAGATAAAACTGGGAAATTGGGCTCCCCCCGCCCCCCATTGAAAGTCCCCTTGCCTCATAACAAATTCCTCAATGGAAAGATTTTCCACCGTAACCCCCACTCCCCCACCAGAAAAATTCCCCCTGAAAACATCTGTATACTTTCCAATAACCAATGCCATATGTAAACAATGGGCAAAGTTCATAACTTGCAGCCCTTCCCCCTGGGACTGTGAAGGGTTAAGTCATCTTCAAAGACATAGTTATTAGATTTTTCGACTATGCTGAGCAATATGGCTGTCTCAACATTTTGATCGGGTGACTTAGGAGAAAAATGAGCGTGGGGGGCGGGCTTGCTGCACTCAAATATTTTTGGTCACTTAAACAGGGAACTAGAAATTTTGATTTCCGATCAAATGAGCCCTCTTCCAATGCTCTACGATCACTGGTTCGATATGATTACCCCTGGAAAAAAACAACAAACAAACAAAAAAACAATTAAATACGCATCAGTGATCTGTTTTTCTGGTAAAAAAAATGCAGAATTCCACACTTTTGTACACAGGAGCTTTAAATCTCAACAGTAGGGTTCTCTGGTATGCTTAATCTGATGGAGTGATTTTCATTAAGATCACTTGATTTTTGAGGGTGTTTCTCCTCTTTTCCAAAAATTTGGGAAATTTTCTCAGGCTCTTAACTTTTGATGGGCACCATTAAATTTGATGATTATTATATATTTTGAACAAGCATCAAAATTCGATTCTTTTGATATATCTATTGTTATCAAAACTCTATTTCTTAGAGTTTTTCTTTAGTAGTGAGCCACATCTCTCCTTACTTACAGTTCGTTACCACGAACTGTTTGATTTATTTCTAATTTCTTTAGTACGATAAAGAAAAAATGGTTGCCACAACTAGGCAATAGCTAAAGAATTTGAAACATCTTCCATTTTTTCTTCCTTTACTACGGAAAATAATTTTCCGTTGATAGATAACTAGATAGAAATATATCTACTATAAAGAAAACCCACAGGGTCGTGGCAAAAACAAAAATATACTCTTAGCACCCAAATGACCAATGTAAGAAGGTATCTAAATTGAAAAAAAAACTTACATGCATTCAATAGCACTTCAAGCGGTCACCCCCGTTCATTCTATATAACGTTCATCCTTATAAAAATTTGTTTGGTGTCATTTCTAATTTAACATATATTTTAAAATCTTATTAATTGTCCTACTGTCATCCAAACCTACAACTGAAACAAACCACGCTTTTACCCCACATTATTAGAAAATAATCACAACTTTACGCCCTCTATCGTTATACCAGCCTGTGAATCTGGTGCGGCATTTTCTCTCTTCCCCTCCATTTATGACGCTTTTGTTGTGAGTAGCCCCGTACTGTAGCTTATAGTTCTTTTTGTAGACCAAACGCACTAAACATAAGTTATTTATGGAGCCTCTCGTGCAATCCCCAGCCCCCTGTCCCCTCCTATTTACATTTTTTCTAGGTCCTAGAAAAAAACATTAAAATTTAAAAGTAACAGAAATTATTCCGTATATGAGGAGGGTTGCCCTTTCCTCAACCATTGCTCTTTACGCTAAGGTCTTAAGGTTTTAAAAAAAATACTTCTTGTTCAAATTTAGCGGCCTTTGTATTTCAGGAGTTGCTCTTAAAGACTTTTGACAAGAAGTCAAACTTTAATGTAAAGAGCGAGGGATGAGAAAGGGGTGCCTCCACCCCCGTGTGCAAAATAATTTCTGTTCCTTTGAAGTTTTAATGTTGCTCCTTACCTTCAGTTGAATTTTTTTTCATAAATCAGATGATTGAATAAAGCATTATTTAGTTTCTTTATCGCAATTCTAAAATACTTCATAATACATTCTATTTCAGTATCATGCCACTTTTCTTTAAATGAAAAAACTAAAATCCCTCTTAAATAAAATGTGGTTATCAAGCCCAAATTCACTTGGTTCCGACTAGGCCCCAACACTAGAGCTCATCTTGAGGGGATATTGTCTTGATTGGGGACAACAAATAATTTTCATTAAAAAAATCATTTTTTTTTAATATTTCTAAAGTGCTAATAGTTATAGCACTACAAACATCAGAATAAACTTTAGAGGGCAATTGATCTGTAAAAGAGGAGTTATTATTTCCTTACTAAATTTTTCTTCTTTTTTAAGGAGGAGGATTCTTACAGTTACTCCCCCCCCCCGAAAAGAGACCAAGACGGGGTGATACCACATCGATGCAAGCTGCAAGACCATCCATCATAAGATATGCTCGCTCTCTTGCAAGTTCTCTGGACCAGCCGGGGCCCTCTCATGCCAGTGTCAGCTCTGTACAGACCACTATGCATCCTGGTAGAAAATTCAAGAGGGAATGAATGTTTTCTCATAATGCATCAGCCTCATCTAGTCAAGATCGGGAGGGGACCTCCTTTCATGCTTTGCTAGGGGCTTTAGGCATACAAGTGCAGTCTGAATTAGTAAATGTATGTATTTTACCTCTACCTTATACATGATTATTTACTTAAATAATTCTAGCAAGAATTGAGTTTTGTGGGTGGTGTGGAAAAATATTATGTGTTATATTTTAAGGTAAACATACGACTAAGAAGCACTTCACTATAAATACGGTTATTAAATCCTTCAGAACCTTGTGTGGGAGGTGGGGATGAGTAATTGGTTTAAATAATTCTAGTAATAGTTGAGTGTGTTTCTGGTTGTTGGAAAAATAGTACGTGTTTTATATTCTGGTAAATTTACTAACAAGAAACGCTTCACTATAAATAAGGTTATTACATCTTTCAGAACTTTGTGTGGGAGGTGGGTGTAAGAAATTAGTTTAAATAATTCTAGGAGGAATTGAGTTTTGTTGATGGTGTAGAAAAATGGTAGATTTTAAATATTCGGGTAAACATACGAGTAGAAATATGCTTCACTATAAATAAGGCTATTATGTTTTTATGAACTTTCTGAGGGAGGTGGGAGTAAATATTTATTTTAAATAATTTTAGGAGGAATTGAGTTTTGGTGCTGGTGTTGGAAAAATGTTACGTGTTAAATATTCAGGTTAACATACGACCAAAAAATGCTTCACTATAAATAAGGCTATTGTGTTTTTCTCAACTTTCTGTGGGAAGCGGGGGTAAGTATTTAGTTTAAATAATTCTAGGAGGAATTGAGTTTTGTGGATGGTGTAGAAAAATGGTACGTGTTAAATATTCGGGTAAACATACGAGTAGAAAAATGCGTCACTATAGGTAAGGCTATTGTGTTTTTTCTGAACTTTCTGTGGGAGATGGGGGTAAGTATTTAGTTTAAATAATTCTAGGAGGAATTGAGTTTTCTGGTTGGTGTGGAAAAATGGTTCGTGTTAAATATTCAGGTAAACATACGACTAGAAAAACGCTTCACTATAAATAAGGCTATTACACCTTTCTGAACTTTCTCTGGGAGGCGGGGGTAAGTATTTAGTTTAAATAATTCTAGGAGGAATTGAGTTTGTGGGTGGTGAGGAAAAATGGTACGTATTAAATATTCGGGTAAACATACGAGTAGAAAAAGGCTTCACTATAGATAAGGATATTGCGTTTTTTTGAACTTTCTGTGGGAGATGGGGGTAAGTATGTAGTTTAAATAATTCTAGGAGGAATTGAGTTTTGTGGGTGGTGTGGAAAAATGGTACGTGTTAAATATTCAGGTAAAAACACGACTAGAAATGAACATGATTTTTCAACTTTATGAAATAATGCTTATTTCACAGAGGAAATAAACCTTTTTTCTATAGATTAATGAAATAGCAGCGCCATTGGGTCATGAAACATCAGCATTTACTGGACCTGAACCAATTCTAGCACCACCAATGGAGTTTAGAGACGAACCTGCATTAGTCCTAGACAATATGGAGTGGCATAGGGGTTTTCTTAATGATTTTTTTGGGGACAAGCCCAGCCTAGACGATTTAGCTTGTGACATTGACATGATGGAGGACCCGGAGTGGCAGATAGATTTATGCGTGAGCATTTAGGTGATGTTACTAGTGCATCTGAACCGGCTCCTCATAAAGAAATCCCATCACAGGACAATACAGGCTGGCTCAATCAGCTGTCCCCAAACACCTTGGAATACGTACTAACAGGCTTAGGGGACTTCATGCCATCTCCATCCAATGTAATTGAACAGACTGTGGGTGGTGGTGCTATTGACAATTCTATGTCACCCCCACCATTCCGCTTAATGATATACCTAGTGCTAGTAATAGTAGTAGTAATACAGCAACAACAACACAAGTATCCCCTCTTCCAGATTTGTTTCTATTCAACTCTGCCTTGCACCACACAAAGGTCTACAGTGCCAATTTTGGTGATCTCTTCAACTCTTTAGTGTCGGGGGATATAATAACAGATCCCTCGGCCATTACACATTTATATACTAATAAGATTCGAGCCATTCTTGAACAACAGATGGGGGGGTGGGGGTGGGGGTCAGTTTAAAAGCATCAATAGCACTAAAAATATTTTTTTTAATGAAAATGCGAGCGAGCTTTATTCGAAATACTTGCACACAGAGATGTTGGCAATTCTCCCGCATTTATAAAATTATGGGGAGGTTTTTATAAATTGGGCTAATAGTATTCAAAGTAAGTGGGAAAATTATAACGAGGGGGGTAGTGGGTCGGTGGTTTTATTTATTGAAAGTTTAAATGTTAATATTTGTAGATTTAGAAAGGATTTTATTGTAAGAGGTGGGGCAAGGGGAGGGAGGGCAATTGAATTAAAATATCATTCAGATTTAGAGGGATGTAGGGGGATAAAACAAATATGTTTCGATACGAGGCTACAGTATTTCAAGTATACATTTTTAATTGCCACATACAGACCTCTGCGCGAAGATGCATCTAAGAAAAAGTTGGATGAAATGGCAGTTAATGGTAGGGTGGGTTCAAAGTTTCCCAAAGTAGATTTTAATTGTTTAAATGGTCAATCTCCCGTGACACTAAAAGGAATAGATATTTTCGAGCGGGTTAATGCACATTTAAAGATTGGTGTCACGGTGTTACAGTATGAAACAGAATTTGAGGAGGGCCAACGTTCCGATAAGAAGGGTGTATTATTTCCAGTGCGGGCTCCTTCAATTGAATCAGTAGAACATTGGGTGTGGCTTCTATACACTCGACCCACAGACACCGATTCAATTGGTCATTCCAATACAATTACCGATATAAGTAGGGTTCTGGGGGAGGGTAAAAAGGGGAATGTATGTTATTACTGTCCAACATGTCTCTCAAGATTTCGCTCTGATTTAAAGTCAAAGCATCACATGAAACAATGTAAACGTCATGGATACCAGGCTGTGGAGACGATAAGCGGAGATAGAGCGATCTTATGTTTTAAAAATTTTCAAAAAACGCTCCTGCAGAGCAAAAAGATCCTTTTGGACTGCGAAGCGAAACTAACAGACGTGTGCGATCCGTCAAAGTCAAATCATGTTAAAATACATGAAGCCATAGGGGTCTCTTACGCTCTTGCGCAACGAGATTCAAATAATACCATGCAAGTGCTGGATGTAGTTGAGATTTTGGGTGACGGTGAAGACTGCATGCGCTCGGCATTGGTCAGTCTAATCAAAACAGCGAACGGTGCAATTTCGCGCCTTCGTTATACAAACTATCCTATGCTCCTATCACCAGATGATATAGCGGCCATTAAAAATCATAAAATGTGTTGGGTTTGCAAGGGAGAATTTGATGATGGTGTTGGGAATGGGGAGAGGAGGAAGGTGATCGACCATGATCATTTGTGGCAGGAAATTACATCGGGGGGAATAACTTTAGGGGGTTAGCCCATCAGTCATGCAATTTAAACGTTAGACGGCAATATTTCGTACCTGTTTTTATACACAATTCCAATTACAACTTAAAGTTTGTTCTACCGGCGTTGGCCCGCATTGCCAAGGGTGGAGTTGTAGATGACGCATGGATAGATGGTTCTTTTTCATAAATATCATACCCAAATCATTGGAGAAGCTACTGCTGCTAGAATTCATGTGGAAAACAGTTGACAAGGTTAACAAGTACCTGAATAAAATCCGTTTCTTAGACTCTTTCAGCTTCTTCCCCAAATCCTTAAGTCAATTGATTCAGGAAAAGAAAAGTGACAATTTTTACGGCGTCCCTCTCCTCAAAAAGAATTTCCCCGATGGTTAAATGTATGATTTATTAACGTCTAAAGGCATTTATTCATATGATTATTAAGACTCTGGCTCGAGGCTAGATGAGGTGTACCGCCCATTGAAGCTTATTACAATTCTCTCACTGAGAGTGAGTGCGCCACTAGCGACTACGAATTTGCTAAGAGGGTTTGGGTAAAGGACGGGTGTAAAATGGGTGGGATCATTGTAAAATCTACTTGGCCAGTGACGTACTCACTCTTCTGGACTTTGTGTGCAAAAATACGGATGAAATCCATGGGGAATTTGGGTTGGATTTAGGTTATTATTTTTCCACTCCTCATTTGGTGATGGACTTGATACTTAAAATCAGCAAAGAAGAAATAGGTCTGATCGCCAATTTGGATCAGCATCTGTTTGAAGAGAGATCAATGAGGGGTGGGTATGTTTTTCACGGGGAACGTATCATGAAAACTGATCCGACCGGACAACACACCGATGAAAAGTCGGACGCAGTTTTTTTGGATATGAATTCTCTTTACCCATCGGCAATGTCTCACTACTGTTTGCCGTGTGGCAATTATAAATGGCTCGACAATCCATGTGCTTCGAATTTCTCCGACATTGCTAGCGTTGAGGAGAATGGGGCACAGGGATGGTTTTTTGAAATTGACGGTGAAAAACCCATGGAAATCCATGACTCGGTAAAAGACCTTGTTTTTCCGTGCATAAATAGACCTGTGGGTAGGGACTCTCTGAGCCCCTACAATTTATCTTTAGTAGAGGATGGGAGTATGCACTGGGTACCTTCAAAACAAAAACTAATTGCCGACCTCAACCCGAAACAGAATATCGTTGTTCATCATGTGCTATTGAAATGGATGGTGGCCAACGGTTACAAGGTAACAAAGATTCATAGAGCCCTCCAATTTGATCAAAAGTCATACATGAAAACGTTTATTGACACCTTTGTCAGTAAGCGTTCACAAGAGAAAATGAAAGTTGAAAAAGAAGTCTATAAATTCATTTTGAACTCAGCTTTCGGTAAAATATTCGAGAGTGCACGAAAAAGAAGTCGATGTGACATTGTAACCAACCCCAAAGATTGTGCTCGAATCATTGCGGATCCCAATGTCACATCGTTCATAATCATAGACACTGATATGGTGCTCCTACACCGTAAGAAAAGAAACATTGTTTTAAATAAAAATATTGCAGGTGGGAGTGCAATAACTGAAATATCCAAGAAACTCATGTTGTCATTTTATTATAATGTATGCAAGGTACAGTGGCCGATTGAGGGACAAGTTCAAGTGTATTACGGGGACACTGATTCACTCCTGCTAAAAGTACAAACTGAAAATCTATTGAATGATATAGAAAATGGTGAGTACATTAGCTCAAGAATGGACAACACTAACTGGTACAAATCCCTCTACCCAGAGCTAGTGAAACGTCGGGCCCCATATCAATTGTTAATGCTAAAATCTGAAACAAGTAGTGATCTGATATCCAGTGATGTGTTTCCTGGTCAAAAGTTATACTGTGTGGAAACGCACAACAAGGATAACCAACTAGTTTGCAATGGAGTTTCTACACACTTTGTAAAAAATAATTGTGACATGACAGTGTTTAGAAACTGTGTGGAACGTAGTTTAGTCCCAAGAGTGAAAGTAAGGGTGATTTGCTCTTTACATTATAAAAACTACACAGCTAGAGTTGATTAAAACGCCCTGTCGGCCATGTCGGACAAAGTCTATATAATTGAGGATGGTGTGAAGGTACTACCACACGGTCATTATTTAATTTCAGACCGAGTTGAATGTATAGAGTACAGAAAACAACTCGGTCTAGAAAAATTAACTTAAATTCATTAAAAAAATATATAAATTGGGTGGGATGTGTTTTTTGGGTAATGGTTGTTTTTAAATTCTTTTTATTTATTCTTTTTCCTTTCTATATCATAAACAATTTTCAATGTGTGTGTGTGTGCAGATCATTTTCCACTATTTAATGCCCCCGGCCCGGGCCCACCGCAGCGGGCCCCCCGCTTCCCGGCCTGTGGAGCTTCCCGTGGCACTTCCCGGCCCCCCGCAGTGGAACCCCGGGCCGCTGCAGGGGCCGCCCCCGGAAAAAAGTGCATTTATTTCAGTGTTTATTCTCTGTGGCTATGTAAATGTTGTATTTTTATTATAAATAAATCTAAAAAAATGTATTTTTTCATGTTTAATGCGCTTTCAATGTAGTATTTTTTAAGTGTTGTTACTTTTTTTTGCGTATAATAAAAGAAAATATGATTTTTATTCGTCTCCTTCTTCTTATTATTTTTGAACGGAGTAGTAGTAGGGAAATTATTTAGTCATTAGACAGACATAGTCTACAGTTAGTTGTCTGGGTGAAACGTTGAAGGGAACATGTATCAATTTAAAACACCATTCAGATCGTTTCTGTGTGGGCCGTCAATGTCAGGCAAAACAACACTCTTAGCTAAAATAATTAAAAATTGCGATAAAATGTTTGTAGAAAAGCCGAAAAAAATCTACTACTGTTACAGTATTTGGCAGGAGTCATATGATAAAATAAAAGCAATTGCCACGACGGGACAGGTGCAGATACAATTCATACAGGGACTTGATGTTTTCAGCATTATTGAACCAAACTCTTGGCTGATTATTGACGATAATGCTGAATCTATTGAACAATGGTCCCAGGAAATGCTACAACTGTTTACTGTTCGCTCTCATTATGAACAGATTTCCGTCACTCAGGTTCTACACAATCTCTTTCATCAGAGCAAATGTATGCGAACACTTGCATTGAACTGTACCTACTATATCATCTACAGAGTTGTTCGTGATTCTAGCTCCCTAATAACTCTCAATAAACAAATCTATCCAGGCGCCCCCAAAGTTCTGCTCTCAGCATACAATCAGGAAACTAAGAGACCCTACGGCTATATCCCATTGGATCTTAATCAAAATACACCCGAGGATCTGCATGTGGTCACAGATATTTTTGACAATGAAATTACAGTATATCTCCCCGTGAACACTAAAAAGAACTATGAGTTGATATCATGACACTGAAGAAACTACACGAAAATAGACATCTGTTTTCAGTTCTAAGCACTTCAAAACCCTCGCTTAGGAAAGCCATACTCAAACATGGTATTGACAATGATTTCATTAATCTAATATCTGAACTTTGTTTAAATTTGACCGATGGTAATGTTAAACTGCCAGAAGTAGTTAAGCAACAGGAATAGCAACTTAGTTTCTTTGTACGTACAGTGGCCTATAAAAACAAAGTAAAGAATTTTAAAAAGAAACGACTTCTTCAGGTGGGTGGTAGCTTTTTCATACTTTTACTGCCAATAATTGCAGGACTTATAAACAGTTTTCTCTAGAGAGAGAGAATGGTAAAACCCTATAAATTGACTCCAATAGAACTCGCTCTCTCACCCATGGAACATTTTGAGAGCAATCTGAGTAAATTCCTTGACAACGAGAATATTCAGGATGACAAAAAACTGCTTTTACTTCAAGATGCGCTTCGCCGAGTGGACAAAGATAAGCCCTATCGGTCGAAGTCCACTGGTATTGATCACAAAAAAGAATCATCTCCTCAGGTTTCTGCTGCTGCTGCTGGAACACAATTAAAGAAGGTTTAATTGTATTAAATTGTTTTGAAAATTGGAATTATATGCCCCAAATAATATCTTGAACAATGAAAACGACTCCTAACCTATCTCTTGGAAAGTGGTCAAGATCATATTCAAGTTGAGAGCAATGGGAAAGGGATTATAATTCAGGGCAAGAGCTATAATCTACTTGATTTAATCTATGATATGGTTACAAATCGTAAAGGACTATTATCATTTGACGCTCATCTATACAACTTTCTAAATACATTAAACTTCCCCAAAAGCCTTATTAGGAATAGACAAATTCTAAAAAAAATTAAATGTACATGCATCATCATCATCATCGACATCATTAAAACATGAACAAGAAGAAGAAGAAGAAGAAGAAGAAGATTTTAAATCAATCTTGGAAAATACTAGCACACCTAGTGGAAACTTGATGGGGAGGAAAAAGCGAAAACGTATCATGTCACCATCACCATCCACAACTAGTATACAAAAGGGTAGCGGACGTTACACAACGTGTTTAAGTTCAAAATGGTTGAAGTTCTTAAAGGTGCTTATGAAAATATTGGTGTAGCGGGGAGTTTAAGTTCCCCCAACACTCTTTCCAAAGTCACTGGTGTTCACACTAAAAGTGTACAAGACTATCTACAAAATGAATCAAGTTACACTCTGCATAGAATTCATAGACTTCGTGCCAATCAATATCGAAAAACTAAAGCCTTTTACCCATTGCATATACTGCAAGCAGATCTCCTGACTCTAGATGATATTCAAAAACGTCACAATACACCGTACAAGTATATTTTCCTTGTAATCAGTGTTTATAGTCGTTATGCATATGCAATTCTATTGCGATCAAAGAGAGGTGCTGAAGTTGCTCAGGCCATTGAAAGTATTCTCGAACAGGATTCGTACAAAAAAATTCAAACGGATCGCGGTAGTGAATTTGTTAATCCCCATGTTGCAAAAGTACTCTAGAAATATAGTACACTGCTCTATCATAGTCATAGTCCTATACATACTGCATTGGCCGAACGATTGATAAGAACTATTCGACTTTTAATTTCAAGATATTGTACATTGAAAAATACACCGGCTTTTATTCATGACTTAGATAAAATCATCTTGATTTATAATCAACTACCTCATCGATCATTGTCCAACTCAACCCCAACGGAAGTTCATCATTCTGATTATGATACAATTGACACCTTTCTTAAACAATATTCCAATGAATCGATTGTCAAGAAGAAAAATAAATTCAATGTTGGTGATACCGTTCTAATTAATATAACAAATAAAGCCTTTGAAAATTGTAGTTAATACTTTTCCACCTAACTTTTAAAGTGGCAAATATTTTTTACACTAAACACATGGATTATTATCTGCGTGGCGTACCTGATGAAGGGATCCTTAATGTTTTTAATCACTCAGAAATACTAAAAGATAAAAATAATTTTAAAAGTTATCAGATTGGAAAGATCTTAATAAGATCTACTTACAGGAATAGGAAACACTTACTTTTTCTGTGGCTAGTATACAACTCCGATTTTGATTCTTGGATCGGTGCTGCAGATATTGACAATGCCAATGATTTCTATGTAACATTTATGTCCAATGTTTCCGATCCTCTCTACAACGACTTGAATAAGACAAGTGATTTTTGGACAAAACTTTCCCCCGCCATCAAATTTGACGGTGCGTATGAAGTGGCTCTTGTCGACTGTATTCTCAAAAATACTTATGACATCCTGAGAAAAGATCGTGTGTTTGATATAAAAGTTATACCATTCGATTGGACAGTCTTTGTCGACTATGAATGGGTTGAAGCACTTAAATCTAGCAAATATCAACATGCCAAATTGAAACATATTGAATACGATTATATGACAGATTTGTGTCGTACAATCAATAGAAAAATCTCATATCGTAGGAATGGTAAATTCCATATTAATTATTCATTGGAACATGATAGAATTTACATTACCTCATCTGTTGACACTGAAATAATCATTCTCAATGATAATCTGAGAGACGTTCTTGGCTTTAAACAGAATATGATCAATGGGGAAAATGCTGGCACCGTTTATGGGATGAATCAAGTAATTTTTGCTGATTATCCACCTTGTTTCGCCTCGGACTCTTGCATATTTCTCTATGCATCCTTTGTGGAAACATCGAGAGTCGGTAATTCAAATGTCCCCCTCCTACGTGTTCTTGAACGAAAAACAACTCATGAACTTCTTCATCACTATAATATAAAGCATCTTCAGTATGTTCCTTTAAACACTTCGTATTTGGAACTCTCTCAGTTAACACTAAGAAGTGAATTGGGTAATCCTCTAGCAATAAAAAAAAGGCTTAGCAGTGATTACATGTCATTTTCGACCCATTGTCAGCGACAGCACAATCACCTAAAATGAATAATAGAAGAATTCTATTTGTCTGTCCCGATATCGATTGTTATGTTGTTGCTTTGAATCCTCGTCAAATAGGCAATGGATTGGACTACTACAAGGGGCATACTACAATGTCTGGCTATAGCCTTGGTAGCTGGTTTGAAAGGCTATTTCGTTCTGCACTACCCCTTGCCAGAATATATCTTGTACCTGCTGCATCAAATTTTGCTGCCTCCACACTACAGGACTGGGGGTCGGGCAAGAATTTCAAGGAGAGTGTTAATGGATTGGACTACTACATGGGGCGTACTACAATGTCTGGCTATGGTCTTGGTAGCTGGTTTGAAAGGCTATTTCGTTCTGCACTACCCCTTGCCAGAATATATCTTGTACCTGCTGCATCAAATTTTGCTACCTCAACACTACAGGACTGGGGTTCGGGCAAGAATTTCAAGGAGTGTTAAGGAAAATATTACATCTTCAGCAAGAGCCGTTGGTGAGCAACTAAAATATCGGCAAAATAGGGAGGGATTGAAAAGGATGCGTGCACGTCATTCACTCATCAGTCTCCACCCAGGCGGGAAGTGAAGGACATCAACAAGGACTTTGAGGAATAAACCAAGGAAGACCAATAAGCAGAAGAAGAAAAAGAAAAAGATTTTTAGATCAAAGAAGGATTTCTCCTCTTAAGATGACTTATCTCCCCCACAAGGAGTCATATCCATCAATTAGTTCCTCATTGAATCTATTCAATGCTGAAAATGTTGATTTCAGTGTCAAGTATGGCTACTATGAACAATTTCACCCCCAACAACCCCTCTCGGAAAATATACACTTTCAAATATTTTCCAATGAAGACTATTTCATTGATTTGTCATCAACATTTATTGATTTAAATGTTGTGGTGAAGAAAAAGTCAGAAAATACAACTCCAAATGCTGGCGATGGTCTCTCGAATGAAAACTGTATTCTACACAATCTGTACAAACAAGTCAATGTATTAATTAATGGAACACTAGTGAGCACTAGCAATAATCCATCCAACTATGCAAGCTAAATACAATTTATGATGATGACACCAAAGGCATACAAGGACTTGAGAGGACAATCATTGGGCTATGAATATCGATCAGGTGTTGATACTGATGGCAAGTTGACTACTGCAGTGACCCAGGAGTATCATCTGGTTGGAAAATTAAATCATGAGATATTCAATATATCCCAATAGCTACCCCCCAATGTCAAGATTGACTTAAAATTGCAACTGGCCCCATCGAATTTCATTTTGAGAAAATCACTTTCTGCAGCATCCTATGCAAATGTCATTATCACATCGGCAATTCTGCACGTCCGAAAACAACAGGTTATGAGCTCTGTTGTATTGGCAGTGGAAAAGCTAAGAGCCAATGGCAACAACATTAAACTTCTTGTCTCCCATACGATCACCAATCAACTTCAGATTGCCACTGGCTCTCGTAGCTATAGCGAATCATCATTTATCAATGGAGAAATCCCATCAAAATTGGCTTTGGACTTTGTGAAGAGCGGCAGTGCCGTTGGATCCTGGACTGAATCCCCCCCATGATTTTATTTTTTGGTCTATCTACCCTTGTGTGCAAAGTGAATGGTATTCCACTGTACACTCTATCATTTGACAAAAAATCCTATAGAACTCTGTACGAGTTGACTATGCAATCCCGAGATCATGACTCTCAACTATTTGAAAATGGAATAACCGATTCAATGTTTTCAAAAAATCATGGGGTAATTGTTTTGGACTTATCGGGGACTCAGGATGTGAGCATAGTACGAACAGGGAATGTACGTTTAGAGTGTACATTTGCCGATGCTTTGACTGAGAGTATCACGCTAATATGACTGAGTCAATTTGAAACCTATTGGGAAATCACACCCGACGGCAGTGTTCTACTAGACTTAGTACCATGAACACAAACCAAATAATCAACGTATTTAGTATGGATCCAGACATATCCTAGTGCAAGTCCTGGTGTATACCATCGGACTTCAATGAAAAAATTCTAAGCGTTAACAATACTCTAATCATTGTTAATAGCAGTCCATCGACTTTGAAGACCGGCCATTGGCTATGCATCTTTCAAACAGTGAAGAATATTGAATTTGTTGATCCTCTTGGCCTATCGTATAAATTCTACACGCCATACATCAGCAGCTTTATTGAAAGCAGTGGGAAAACCATTATTCAAAATCAACGAAGAGTACATGATTTAACGACTAAGACATGTGGATTTCATGCACTACTCTTTTTCATATTCAGATGTCGTGGCTATACCTACAAGCAGTTTCTCGACATCTACGCTGACTTACCTCGATTGAACGACTTTATAGTGGAAAATATACTTACAAGCGTATTTAATATTGATTTTAGTGGCCTACGAATAAAATGTTCTAAAAATTTATGTGAAATTGTTTATTAATAAAAAAAAAATTTATATACATGATAAAACGACTTTTCTACCATTTAGATTTCATCTTCTACTAGGTATACGTATTTGTCGACAACAAATAGTGTAGGTAGATTATCTGAATTCACAGCGTACTGATCTTTATGTACTGCAATGTCGGTGTCGCATTTTCTAGAATAGAGCTTGACTTCACTATTGTAATATCTAATTGTACAGTCAAAGATACTCTTCTCATTCATTCTATAGACTTCACAAATTTCAATTTAATTATTTGAAACAATTTCACAAACAGTGTCCTCAAGTGTCAGATCACATTCCTTCACAGCCAAATAAAAATCAGTGGGCTTATAATCATAACACCCATTGTTTTCACAGCGATGACGTAGAAACCATATTCTTTTGTTAGTCCAACAGTTGAATCGCTGACCCGGTTCCTCCGCCCAGAACAATCTAAAACCATGACGATACCAATCTCGTAGCAATAAACTAAAATCACACTTTGGATTCTTTCCAATCATACCGGGATATGTATTCTCCCACTGATTACATTTATCATAGTGACAAGTGGAGCATAGGTGGCCTTTAGGATGAGAGTCACACACCTCTTCAAGACAGGAATTACAACCTTTAATTTTTACAGCATATCCTCTATGCAGTTTACACGGGTTGCATAATCTACACCTTTCATCATACTCATCAATCATTGTGCAATTCTCACATGATGACCAGCTGCCCAGTGTGTACATACATAGCAGACATGTTTGGAACAGTTTTTCATGTGTTGACACTCTCACTGCCACAATGAAACTGAGCTAGCAACAACAAAAAATTGTCTGGGATAAAGAGAGAGGAGTAAATCATCCTTGAACACCATCTTTCTCAGGAAAAAAAAGTCCTAAATTTCTAAAGTAGTGTTTAAAAGCATATCCAGAATATCAGTTTGCCATGTCGTGATCAATAAATTGTGTAAATGCATTTGGACCACGACGTAGAAGCTTCATACAATAGTCTAATGATGGAGAATCAGTTTTCATTATATCGACAAGCATTCCCCGAGAAAATATCTTCCTTTGAATAGACAGCTCTAGAAAATCGTCATCTAGAATCAAACGTTTTTCCATAAGCTCTAGATTCCTCATGATTCACTCTTTCTCAAATCTATCAATATTTTAGAGTCCTAACAATCTCACAACCAACTACAGACTAACCAGATTTTTTTCTACTCTAAAAATATACGCTAGTCTACTATAGAAAGAAAAATACCTTTGATTTAGAAACAATTTTATTGAGCATAATTACAATAATAATATTCACTGATGCATTTTGTTCTCATCAAAATATTTCAATAGGACATCTAATGCTAACCGAAGTTTATTTATATGGAGAATATTCACTTTTCCAGCAAAACATAGTTGTTCCTCCTGCTTAAATTTGCTTAATGATATCACGTATCTAGCATACATATCGTCCCATTCAAGGCATAGTCTACAGCCTCCGGTTATTTCCACAGCCACATTTGGTACTCGTATATCCCTGCTGCTGCTGCCGGCTCCATTATTAATCTCCAATAATGTCAATGCACCACTCATTTTTCTCTACTAATATCCTCTCAAATAATCTATTCTCTTTGAATTCAATTCTCTAACTAATATGAATTGTAATGAAAACCATCCCTTTTATTCAAATCCCAAACACCAATCAAGTTATCGTATATTGAGCAACCATCGCTCTCTCTGATTGGCTTCTAAAAAATGTCTATGGCGAACGATACAATCTTGTGCAATTCTTATCAATAACAAAAAACCTTGCCAGCTTTGTAAAATGTTCACGTGTAAGTGTAGTGTCTCAGACATGGGTTTTCTTGTAGGTTTCCAATCTATTACAATTTTGACCATATTCTTGTAGGCGTGAATGTAGGTGTGAAAGTGTGCATGGTCTTGTAGGTTTTTTGTAGGTTTTCAATCTTATACACCCTTACTACTTAAGTAGTTACGTAGACTTTCGCGCGATCACAAACCTTCTAGACCAGTGAAAGTACGGTTTGACCGGGACAAAATTGCAACAAAAGGTTTTTTTACACCAAAATGATCAGAAAAAATCGCTGAACAAAATATTAAAAATCAACCAAATCCGCCCACCGGGAAAACCTTCTGGGGCTGCTTAAAGGGGGTGGAAGGGGGCGAAAAAATAGGTTTTTTTCATTTTTAACATTTAGGAAGCTTTGTTTTGCACTAAAATGTTCAGAAAAATTTGCTGGACAACATATCCCAAATCTGCTAAAATTGCCCGCCGGGAAAACCTTCTGGGGCTGCTTAAAGAGGGTGAAATGGGTGAATTTTTTTTCATTTTTATTTTATTTCTGTACGTTTTGGGACTTTATTCTGGTAAAAATCAACTCGCTGAAGCCAAAAATAATGTTACTTTTATTGTAACACGTCTGTAACTTATATTAAACTACAAAAAATAAGATTTTAATAAATCCATCGCAAAAATAAAGGAAATAGCTTTTCTTCCGAAGTGTTAGAAAGATCAGATCAATGGAAGCCGGAAATACTTCAAACAGCAACACAGGAAACTCTCGAACGGCAATTTAAAGGAGCAGAAATGTACCCCACTCTTTGTTGTTTCGCTAATTGTTGGAAACCTGGTTATCCGATGAGAATCAACCGTGTGAAGACCAGACTGCAGAAAAAGAGAAACTAGAGGCATAGACGCATAGGAATTTGAAAAATCATTCTTATTATCGGCTACTTTTACAGTTGGAAATAAAAAATATTAACACGTCTATATATAAATCACAGTTTTGATAATCATCATTTTTAGATCACATAATATTGAGAATCATCATTTCATTAATGAGCACTACAAAAGAGCACAACCACTGTTATTGCAAAACACTAAAATTCTTCTTCTTCTAGAGATGTTGGCTCAGAGTTATTACAGCTTGTTCCCATGCACTGTCCGGAAGCAAGTGTGCAGGGCTTGCCATTTTTACGGCAAGTGCATCTGGCCGTATCGCAACCTGATTTGCCTTTGCAGCGGATAATTTGAAGAAGACTTTGGCGAGCTGGTTTCCTCTCCGTCATTACTGGGATGTAACTATCAGCAGAGAGTCGCCATCCCCAGTTCTCCGGTTTCATCACAGCTGCCTCGCCTTTCCATTCCATTAACTGCAAATACACCTGAAAAGAATGGAACTTCGCAGCTTAGGATGTGGGACGCATCCGATCAGGGCAGACAAATGCGGAAGAGGAAGCGAGCTTGGCCAAGAACAGACGATGTCTCAAGGACACGAGAGTTTATAAAATCTCAAAAGAGCTTGTTCACCAACTACAACGAACATCGTCTTTCGTAGCCTTCGAGTCCATAAAGACCCTAGCGGCCTCATGGAAAGACGGATCGGACCAGTACAATGTCAGTCCGACAGATTTACCAATTCCTTGTAACCTCGAAGTGGTGTCACAGCCTAGGAACGCGTGCAGCAATAGAATTGCACCACACATGTCCCCTAGTTTTTTTTTATGTAGCAAATAATCCATAGCTTATGTTCGTTTGAAGCTTTCGTCTCGGATCTGAAATACAGCCCTTTGTGGGTGGCAGTGACATGATAGAAGAGAAGGATAAGGAGGTCAGTGTCGTTGCGGATGAAACACGTCAACTAAGTTCTTGCGGTATGAATGGCTGTGGTTGCAATCAGGACATGCGCGTCAGCAGAGGCATGTTGTACCGAACAACCTGCTGAGGACAATTTTTCTTCTGTTGCTAGAATTATCTACTGCTTGTTTGTGCAGTTTTGCAAGAACTTTTTTGTTAACTTTATTGTACCAGTGAATTCTACCATTAAGCACTGTTTGCCCCTGGAACGTTTAAGGTGAGCCATACCTTTCGTCAAAGGACCATTGTCATATCCATCAAAAACTACCGAAGCTTTTCCAAATCTAGGGGTGACATACTTGACGTAACTTTCGCAACCTGTGTTTTTGAAACCTAACTGTACCTAGTCTCTAATGGGCCATATAGACTAGAATATTCAAGTTTCTATGCGTCTATTCTTAGCCTCTCTTTTTCTAAAGTTTAATTTTCACAGGTTTGATTCTCATCAGATAACCAGGTTCCCGACGACAAGCGAAGCAAAAAAGAGTGAGGTACTTCTCTCCTCCTTTAAGTTTGAGATTTTTCTGTATTGCTTTTCGCAGGCTGTTCGAAGTAATTCATTGATCTGATCTTTCTGTAAAACTTCTGAAGAAAAGCTAGTTTCTTTATTTTGGCAATGGAGTTGTTAAAATGTTATTTTTTGTAGTTTAATATAAGTTAGAGAAGTGTTACAATAAAATTGATATCATTTTCAGTTTCAGCGAGTTGATTTATACCAGATTCGAGTCTCCGAATATGCCAAAATAACAAAAATCAAAAAAAGGATTTTTCACCCCCTTTAAGAAGCCCCAGAAGGTTTTCCCGGCGGGTGATTTTATCGGATTTTGGATATGTTGTTCCGAGATTTTTTCTGAACATTTTAATTTAAAAAAGCTTCCTAAATGTCGAAATGAAAAAACCTATTTTTTCGCCCCCTTCCAACCCCTTTAAGCAGCCCCAGAAGGTTTTCCCAGCTGGATTCTAGCAGATTTTTGATATGTTGTCCAACGATTTTTTCTGAAAAATTCAGTGCAAAAAAAAAGCTTCCTAAATGTCAAAAATGAAAAAACCTAATTTTTCGCCCCCTTCCACCCCCGTTAAGCAGCCCCAGAAGGTTTTCCCGGCGGGCGATTTGGTCAATTTTGGATATTGTGTTCAGCAATTTTTTTCAATATTTTGGTGTAAAAAAAACCTTTTGTTTCAATTTTGTCCGGGTCGACCCACTTTTCTCCGTACTTTTACTGGACTATTCATAGGTTTTCTCCAGCGTGAAAGTGTTGTTTAATTTATTTATTTGTTTATGAATGTAGATTGATAAACTTATGAACTTGTGAACTTATTGAGACATGATCTTTAAATATAAATTTTAAATAATAAAAAACAAGTTTTTTTTAGTGGAATGAAGGAGCAACACTAAAACTCAACCCGAACAGAAATTATTCCGTGTATGAAGGGGTTGCCCACTCCTCATTACTTTGCTCTCTACCCTAAAGATTTTAGTACTTTTAAAAAAGCCTCCTATTCAATTAGAACTGCCTACAAGGGCAGTTCTAATTGAACTGCCCTTGTATTTCAAGAGTGATTCTTACAAAATTTGTACCAACATTCAAGTTTTAGCGTAAAGAGAAAGGTATTGAGGACGGGTCAACCCCTTCAAATACGGAATAATTTCTATACGGTTTGAGTTTTAGTGTTATTCCTTACTTTCAACTAAAAAAAAAAAAACTCGTTTTTTATTTAATTTCGGATCGTTTATCAAATAATGCAGGATGATCTGGCCCAGCCACCATGATTTATTCCCCCCTCACGGGAAACTCATCAGTGGAAATTTCATCCCACGTAAAATACACATACACCAGTCAAAATTTCTTCCGGACAGTTCCATCCTCACGGAAAATCCTTATCCCCTTACATATATTCTTGCGGATGATTCAGCAAGAAAAATTCTCCTTAGCATGCTTTCATTTAAAATAGATTTTAATTTCTTATTGTTTTCTCGATCACTACGGAAATCCTGTGAAAATTTTTTCCCGGAAATATAAACAGGCTGAAAATAGCCCCCTGATAATCCCTCCGGAATGTCTCCAAATGCAAAATTGAGATGGCAAAGAGAAAGTAAGACAGAGAAAAAGAATTTTGTGAAGGTATTCTGTCAAATCCCCCCCGTGCTAAATTTTCCCTGGAAAGTTCAACCCCGGATATTTCCCTCCCCACGGAAAATATTCCCTATGGAAAGCCACTCCAGGTACAAAATGCCCCCCTTCTGGAAATTTCTGTATGCTTTCCAATAACAAATACCATACGTAAATAATGGGCAACTTTCATAACTTACAGGCCTCTCCCCAAGGTTTTTGGGGGGTCATGTTACCCCTAAAGACATAATTATTGGATCTTTCAACTATGCTAAACAAAATTATTATCTCAAGAATTTGATCGGACAAAATTTTGGGAAAAAAGGGCGTAAGAGGGGGGCTAGTTGCCCTCCAATCTTTTTTGTCACTTAGAAAGAGCACTAAAACTTTTAATTTTGGTTTGAACGCACCCTTCCCCAATCTTTCGGGACTATTAATTTGATATGATGACCCCTGGGGGAAAAAATAAATAAATACGCATCCATGATCTTTCTTCTGGCACAAACTCCAAAATTCCACATTTTTGTATGTAGGAGCTTGTAACTTCTACAGTAGGATTCTCTGATACGTTGAATCTGATGGTGTGATTTTCATTAAGATTCTTTGACTTTTGGAGAATCTTTCCTTCTTTTTTGAAAATCAGGTAAATTTTTCTCAGGCTCGTAACTTTTGATTGGTAGCACTTAACTTGATCAATTGTATATTTCTGGATTCAGCAATAGTAAGCTGATTCTTTGATGAACCTATTGATATCAAAACTATGTTTTTTAGAGTTTTGGTTACTATTGAGCCTAGTTACTCTTTACTTACAGTTTCTTACCACAAACTCTTTGATATAGCTTATAGTTTTGCTTCATAATCTCTTGAAAAACAAAGCCTTACTAACCTAAGTTTTAAAATATTTCCTACATATAATGCATACACACAATAAATTAGTAGAGAAGAAGGTACCATTTCTACGGGACATATAGCAAGGTTCTGGTCCTTTACGTTCCTTCCTATGTCATTTGGGGCTTTTCTATGCTATTTTGGTAAGAGGTACCATTTTTACGGGACATATAGCAAGGTTCTGGTCCTTTACGTTCCTTCCTATGTCATTTGGGGCTTTCCTATGCTATTTTGGTAAGAGGTACCATTTCTAACAGACATATAGGAAATATCATGTTATTCTACGACGCCCCCGTACCAAACAGGTTGGGTATAATCTGTTTTGGTTCAAGTTTTTCTGACACAATTAACTGAATTTCTATTTCATGATATACAATTTTTTTTTTAGGTTAAATCCATGGTCATTCATCTGTAAGTTGATTAGTAGGTTTTTTTTTTAAACTTGGCTAATAGGTTTTTAAACCTATTGCTACGAACGCTACATGCATTCTATTTTTGGAACTAGGAGCGAGATTGTGTGATGCTATCAGACTGGTTTCGTTTCATGGGTTCATTAATAGAAGGACTAATGTTTTTGAAAAGGGTAATTACTTCTTTAGTTTACGAAATTTGCGAATTTTTTACGAAAAGATATTTGCGTAAAGGTATTGCGATGGTTAAGAATGCCTCACGGGTAATTAAAGAATGAGGAATGGGATGCTATAATTAGAATGATTTTAAGTTGAAAAATTGTGACGTAAAAATAACTCAGTTATTTGCTTGCGTGTATAGGACTTCCCATGTTATTTGCTTGCTTGTATTTTGTGTTAAAATAAGTAGTTTTTGTATCTTTTAAAAGAGCTTTAAGGGGTTTGAGAGACTCAGTTGCCTAATTCCGTGTGTTTTTACTTTACTTGTTGGTCATTAAAAACTAAATTTTTTTGTTAAATAAGTAGTTTTTGTATCTTTTAAAAGAGCCTTACGGGGATTGAGAGACTCAGTTGCCGAATTCCATGTGATTTTTATTTTCTTGGTGGTCATTTTTTGTATATTTTAAAAGAGATTTAAAGGGATTGGGAGACTCAGTTGCCTCATTCCGTAGGGTTTTTCTTTACTTGATGGTCATTAAAAACGAAATTTTTGTTTTAAATCAGTAGTTTTTGTATCTTTTAAAAGAGCTTTAAGGGGTTTGAGAGACTCAGTTGCCGGATTCCATGTGGTTTTTCTTTACTTGGTAGTCATTAAAAAAAAAACTTGGTGGTAATTTGTTGTATATTTTAAAAGATCTTTACAGGGTTTTAGAGACTCAGTTGCCTAATTCCGTGTGATTTTTCTTTACTTGATGGTCATTAAAAACGAAACTTGGTGGTCATTTGTTGTATCTTTTAAAAGAGCTTTACGGGGATTGAGAGACTCAGTTGCCTTATTCCATGTGATTTTTCTTTACTTGGTGGTCATTAAAAATGAAACTTGGTGGTCATTTGTTGTATCTTTTAAAAGAGCTTTACAGGGTTTGAGAGACTCAGTTGCCGGATTCCATGTGGTTTTTCTTTACTTGATGGTCATTAAAAACGAAACTTTGTGGTCATTTGTTGTATCTTTTAAAAGAGCTTTAAGGGGTTTGAGAGACTCAGTTGCCTGATTCCGTGTGATTTTTCTTTACTTGATGGTCATTAAAAACGAAATTTTTGTGTTAAATAATTAGTTTTTGTATCTTTTAAAAGAGCTTTACGGGGTTTGAGAGACTCAGTTGCCGGATTCCTTGTGATTTTTCTTTACTTTGTGGTCATTAAAAAAGAAATTTTTGTGTTAAATAAGTATTTTTTGTATCTTTTAAAAGAGCTTTACGGGGATTGATAGACTCAGTTGCCGGATTCCGTGTGGTTTTTCTTTACTTGGTGGTCATTAAAAACGAAATTTTTGTGTTAAATAAGTAGTTTTTGGATCTTTTAAAAGAGCTTTACAGGGTTTGATAGACTCAGTTGACTAATTCAGCGTGGTTTTGGTTTACTTGGTGGTCAATAAAAAACGAATTTTTTGTGTTAAATCAGTAGTTTTTGTATCTTTAAAAGGAGCTTTAAGGGGTTTGAGCGACTCAGTTGCCTAATTCCGTGTGGTTTTCCTATACTGAGTGGACATTAAAAACTAATTATTTGTGTTAAATCAGTAGTTTTTTCATCGTTTAAAGGAGCTTTATGGGGATTGAGAGACTCAGTTGCTGGATTCCATGTGGTTTTTCTTTACTTGGTGGTCATTTGTTGTATCTTTTAAAAGAGCTTTACAGTGTTTGAGAGACTCAGTTGCCTAATTCCGTGTGGTTTTCCTTTACTTGATGGTCATTCAAAACGAACTTTTTGTGTTAAATAAGTAGTTTTTGTATCTTTTAAAAGAGCTTTAAGGGGTTTGAGAGACTCAGTTGCCGGATTCCATGTGGTTTTTCTTTACTTGGTGGTCATTAAAAACGAAACTTGGTGGTCATTTGTTGTATCTTTTAAAAGAGCTTTACAGGGTTTGAGAGACTCAGTTGCCTAATTCCGTGTGATTTTTCTTTACTTGATGGTCATTAAAAACGAAACTTGGTGGTCATTTGTTGTATCTTTTAAAAGAGCTTTACGGGGTTTGAGAGACTCAGTTGCCTGATTCCATGTGATTTTTCTTTACTTGTTGGTCATTAAAAATGAAACTTGGTGGTCATTTGTTGTATCTTTTAAAAGAGCTTTACAGGGTTTGAGAGACTCAGTTGCCGGATTCCATGTGGTTTTTATTTACCTGATGGTCATTAAAAACGAAACTTGGTGGTCATTTGTTGTATCTTTTAAAAGAGCTTTAAGGGGTTTGAGAGACTCAGTTGCCTGATTCCGTGTGATTTTTCTTTACTTTTTGGTCATTAAAAATGAAATTTTTGTTTTAAATAAGTATTTTTTGTATCTTTTAAAAGAGCTTTACGGGGTTTGAGAGACTCAGTTGCCGGATTCCATGTGGTTTTTCTTTACTTGGTGGTCATTAAAAACGAACTTTTTGTGTTAAATAAGTAGTTTTTTTATATTTTAAAAGAACTTTACGGGGATTGAGAGACTCAGTTGCCGGATTCCGTGTGGTTTTTCTTTACTTGGTGGTCATTAAAAAAGAAATTTTTGTGTTAAATAAGTAGTTTTTGTATCTTTTAAAAGAGCTTTACAGGGTTTGAGAGACTCAGTTGCCTGATTCCGTGTGGTTTTCCTTTACTTGGTGGTCATTAAAAACGAAATTTTTGTGTTAAATCAGTAGTTTTTGTATCTTTTAAAAGAGCTTTAAGGGGTTTGAGATACTCAGTTGCCTGATTCCGTGTGGTTTTTCTTTACTTGGTGGTCATTTGTTGTATCTTTTAAAACAGCTTTACAGAGTTTGAGAGACTCAGTTGCCTAATTCCGTGTGATTTTTCTTTACTTGATGGTCAATAAAAACGAAATTTTTGTGGTAAATAAGTAGTTTTTGTATCTTTTAAAAGAGCTTTAAGGGGTTTGAGAGACTCAGTTGCCTGATTCCGTGTGGATTTTCTTTTCTTGTTGGTCATTAAAAACGAAATTTTTGTGTTAAATAAGTAGTTGTTGTATCTTTTAAAAGAGCTTTACCGGGATTGAGAGACTCATTTGCCGGATTCCATGTGGTTTTTCTTTACTTGATGGTCATTAAAAACGAAATTTTTGTGTTAAATAAGTAGTTTTTGTATCTTTTAAAAGAGCTTTACGGGGATTGAGAGACTCAGTTGCCGGATTCCGTGTGGTTTTTCTTTACTTGGTGGTCATTAAAAACGAAATTTTTGTGTTAAATCAGTAGTTTTTGTATCTGTTAAAGGAGCTTTACAGGGTTTGAAAGACTCAGTTGCCTAATTCCGTGTGGTTTTACTTTAATAAGTTCTTATTAAAAACGAAATTTGTGTGTTAAATCAGTCGTTTTTGAATCTTTTAAAAGAGCTTTAAGGGGATTGAGAGACTCAGTTGCTTGATTCCATGTGGTTTTTCTTTACTTGGTGGTCATTTGTTGTATCTTTTAAAAGAGCTTTACAGGGTTTGAGAGACTCAGTTGCCTAATTCCGTGTGGTTTTCCTTTACTTGGTGGTCATTAAAAACGAAATTTTTGTGTTAAATCAGTATTTTTTGTGTTAAATCAGTATCTTTTAAAAGAGCTTTAAGGGGTTTGAGAGACTCAGTTGCCTGATTCCGTCTGGTTTTTCTTTACTTGGTGGTCATTTGTTGTATCTTTTAAAAGAGCTTTACAGGGTTTGAGAGACTCAGTTGCCTAATTCCGTGTGGTTTTCCTTTACTTTGTGGTCATTAAAAAAGAAAGTTTTGTGTTAAATAAGTAGTTTAAGTATATATTAAATTAGATTTAATTGGATTGAGAGACTAGGTAGACGTAATCCGTTTGGTTTTTATATAATTGCTGTTCATTAAAAACGAAATTTTTGTGTTAAATCAGTAGTTTTTGTATCTTTTAAAAAAGCTTTAAGGGGTTTGAGAGACTCAGTTGCCTGATTCCGTGTGGTTTTTTCTTTACTTGGTGGTCATTTGCTGTATCTTTTAAAAGAGCTTTACAGAGTTTGAGAGAATCAGTTGCCTAATTCCGTTTGGTTTTCCTTTACTTGGTGGTCATTTGTTGTATCTTTTAAAAGAGCTTTACAGGGTTTGAGAGACTCAGTTGCCTAATTCCTTGTGATTTTTCTTTACTTGATGGTCATTAAAAACGAAATTTTTGTGTTAAATAAGTAGTTTTCGTATCTTTTAAAAGAGCTTTAAGGGGTTTGAGAGACTCAGTTGTCTAATTCCGTGGGGTTTGTCTTTACTTGGTGGTCATTAAAAAAGAAAATTTTTTGTTAAATAATTAGTTTTTGTATATTTTAAAATATATTTAAGGTGATTTATACAGTAAGTTGAATGATTCCATGTTTTGTTTATTTAAGTTTTAGTCATTAAAAACGAAATTTGTGTGTTAAATAAGTAGTTTTAGTATCTTTTAAAAGAGCTTTACGGGGATTGAGAGACACAGTTTTACCTTGTCACAGTTACATTTTCTTGATTTTTCAAAGTTCATTTTGAATTTCTTTCGTTGAAATGCAAGAGTTGGAATATTTCAGTAGTGTTTGGTTGTGGTTTACCTTGTCACAGTTACATTTTCTTGATTTTTCAAAGTTCATTTTGAATTTCTTTCGCTGAAATGCAAGAGTTGGAATATTTCAGTAGTGTTTGGTTGTGGTTTACCTTGTCACAGTTACATTTTCTTGATTTTTCAAAGTTCATTTTGAATTTCTTTCGCTGAAATGCAAGAGTTGGAATATTTCAGTAGTGTTTGGTTGTGGTTTACCTTGTCACAGTTACATTTTCTTGATTTTTCAAAGTTCATTTTGAATTTCTTTCGCTGAAATGCAAGAGTTGGAATATTTCAGTAGTGTTTGGTTGTGGTTTACCTTGTCACAGTTACATTTTCTTGATTTTTCAAAGTTCATTTTGAATTTCTTTCATTGAAATGCAAGAGTTGGAATATTTCAGTAGTGTTTGGTTGTGGTTTACCTTGTCACAGTTACATTTTCTTGATTTTTCAAAGTTCATTTTGAATTTCTTTCGTTGTAATGCAAGAGTTGGAATATTTCTCTAGTGTACGGTTCTGGTTTACCTTGTCACAGTTACATTTTCATGATTTTTCAAAGTTCATTTTGAATTTCTTTCGTTGAATTGCAAGGGTTGGAATATTTCAGTAGTGTTTGATTGTGGTTTACCTTGTCACAGTTACATTTTCTTGATTTTTCAACGTTCATTTTGATGTTCTTTCTTTGAAATGCTAGAGTTTGAATATTTCAGTAGTGTTTGGTTGTGGTTTACCTTGTCACAGTTACATTCTCTTGATTTTTCAAAGTTCAATTTGAATTTCTTTCATTGAAATGCAAGAGTTGGAATATTTCACTAGTGTTTGGTTGTGGTTTACCTTGTCACAGTTACATTTTCTTGATTTTTCAAAGTTCATTTTGAATTTCTTTCGTTGAAATGTAAGAGTTGGAATATTTCAGTAGTGTTTGGTTGTGGTTTACCATATCACAGTTACATTTTCTGGATTTTTCGCAGTTCATTTTGAATTTTTTTCGTTGAAATGCAAGAGTTGGAATATTTCAGTAGTGTTTGGTTGTGGTTTACCTTGTCACAGTTACATTTTCTTGATTTTTCAAAGTTCATTTTGAATTTCTTTCGTTGAAATGCAAGAGTTGGAATATTTCAGTAGTGTTTGGTTGTGGTTTACCTTGTCACAGTTACATTTTCTTGATTTTTCAAAGTTCATTTTGAATTTCTTTCGTTGAAATGCAAGAGTTGGAATATTTCAGTAGTGTTTGCTTGTGGTTTACCTTGTCACAGTTACATTTTCTTGATTTTTCAAAGTTCATTTTGAATCATTCAAGAAACGTGATTAAACATGTTTTTAAACTACATGCTATTTGCATGCCTTTCCTTGGTACCTTTCCAAACGAGCGGGGATTCCCCGCTGGTTCCTACACATTGCAAAAAAGTGAGCACTACGAAAACTCCACGTTTTCAACCAGACTGGTTTTTTAGACAACACACCCACAGAGATGACACACACACATAGAGACGAGACACGCACAGACACGACACACAAACAGAGTCATAGTGAGAGAGATATGAACTGTAAATGTAAATGTAAGTGTAATGTAAATGTAAACTGTAAATGTAAGAAAATTTAACTGGGACAAGGTAAAACTGAGTCTCTCAATCCCCGTAAAGCTCTTTTAAAAGATACAAAAACTACTTATTTAACAAACAAATTTCGTTTTTAATGACCACCAAGTAAAGAAAAACCACATGGAATCCGGCAACTGAGTCTCTCAATCCCCGTAAAACTCTTTTAAAAGATACAAAAACTACTTATTTAACACAAAAATTTCGTTTTTAATGACCATCAAGTAAAGAAAAATCACACGGAATTAGGCAACTGAGTCTCTCAAACCCTGTAAAGCTCTTTTAAAAGATACAACAAATGACCGCCAAGTAAAGAAAAACCACACGGAATAAGGCAACTGAGTCTCTCAAACCCCTTAAAGCTCTTTTAAAAGATACAAAATCTACGTATTTAACACAAAAATTTCGTTTTTAATGACCACCAAGTAAAGGAACACCACACGGAATTAGGCAACTGAGGCTCTCAAACTCTGTAAAGCTCTTTTAAAAGATACAGGAAATGACCACCAAGTAAAGAAAAACCACACGGAATCAGGCAACTGAGTCTCTCAAACCCCTTAAAGCTCTTTTAAAAGATACAAAAACTACTGATTTAACACAGAAATTTCGTTTTTAATGGCCACCAAGTAAAGAAAAACCACATGGAATCCGGCAACTGAGTCTCTCAATCCCCGTAAAGCTCTTTTAAAAGATACAAAAACTACTTATTTAACACAAAAATTTCGTTTTTAATGACCACCAAGTAAAGAAAAACCACACGGAATTAGGCAACTGAGTCTCTCAAACCCTGTAAAGCTCTTTTAAAAGATACAAAAACCACTGATTTAACACAAAATTTTGTTTTTAATGACCACCAAGTAAAGGAAAACCACACGGAATTAGGCAACTGAGTCTCTCAAACTCTGTAAAGCTCTTTTAAAAGATACAACAAATGACCACCAAGTAAAGAAAAACCACACGGAATCAGGCAACTGAGTATCTCAAACCCCTTAAAGCTCTTTTAAAAGATACAAAAACTACTGATTTAACACAAAAATTTCGTTTTTAATGACCACCAAGTAAAGGAAAACCACACGGAATTAGGCAACTGAGTCTCTCAAACTCTGTAAAGCTCTTTTAAAACATACAACAAATGACCACCAAGGAAAGAAACACCACATGGAATCCAGCAACTGAGTCTCTCAATCCCCGTAAAGCTCTTTTAAAAGATACAAAAACTACTTATTTAACACCAAAATTTCGTTTTTAACCACCACCAAGTAAAGGAAAACCACACGGAATTAGGCAACTGAGTCTCTCAAACCCTGTAAAGCTCTTTTAAAAGATACAACAAATGACCACCAAGTAAAGAAAAACCACACGGAATCAGGCAACTGAGTCTCTCAAACCCCTAAAAGCTCTTTTAAAAGATACAAAAACTACTTATTTAACACAAAAATTTCGTTTTTAATGACCACCAAGTAAAGGAAAACCAGACGGAACTAGGCAACTGAGTCTCTCAAACCCTGTAATACTCTTTTAAAAGATACAAAAACTACTTATTTAACACAAAAATTTCGTTTTTAATGACCACCAAGTAAATAAAATCCACACGGAATCCGACAACTGAGTCTCTCAATCCCTTGTAAATCTTTTTTAAAAGATACAAAAACTACTTATTTAACATAAAAAATTAGTTTTTAATGACCACCAAGTAAAGAAAAACCACATGGAATCCGGCAACTGAGTCCCTCAAACCCCTTAAAGCTCTTTTAAAAGATACAAAAACTACTTATTTAACACAAAAATTTCGTTTTTAATGACCATCATGTAAATAAAAATCACACGGAATTAGGCAACTGAGTCTCTCAACCCCATTAAAGATATTTTAAAATATAAAACAAATGACCACCAACTTTCGTTTTTAATGACCATCAGGTAAAGAAAAAACACATGGAATCCGGCAACTGAGTCTCTCAAACCCTGTAAAGCTCTTTTAAAAGATACAACAAATGACCACCAAGTTTCGTTTTTAATGACCACCAAGTAAAGAAAAAACACACGGAATTAGGCAACTGAGTCTCTCAATCCCCGTAAAGCTCTTTTAAAAGATACAACAAATGACCACCAAGTTTCGTTTTTAATGACCATCAAGTAAAGAAAAATCACACGGAATTAGTCAACTGATTCTCTCAAACCCTGTAAAGCTATTTTAAAAGATACAACAAATGACCACCAAGTTTCGTTTTTAATTACCAACAAGTAAATAAAAACCACACGGAATCAGACAACTTAGTCTCTCAAACCCTTTAAAGCTCTTTTAAAAGATACGAAAATTACTTATTTAACACAAAAACTTCGTTTTTAATGACCACCAAGTAAAGAAAAACCACAATGAATTAGGCAACTGAGTCTCTCAAACCCTGTAAATCTCTTTTAGAAGATACAACAAATGACCACCAAGTAAAGAAAAACCACATGGAATCCGGCAACTGAGTCTCTCAATCCCCGTAAAGCTCTTTTAAAAGATACAAAAACTACTGATTTAACACAAAAATTTATTTTTTAATGACCACAAATTAAAGGAAAAACACACGGAATTAGGCAACTGAGTCTCTCAAACCCTTTAAAGCTCTTTTAAAAGATACAACAAATGACCACCAAGTAAAGAAAAACCACACGGAATCCAGCAACTGAGTCTCAATACCCGTAAAGCTCTTTTAAAAGATACAAAAACTACTTATTTAACACCAAAATTTCGTTTTTAACCACCACCAAGTAAAGGAAAACCACACGGAATTAGGCAATTGAGTCTCTCAAACCCTGTAAAGCTCTTTTAAAACATACGAAAACTACTTATTTAACACAAAAATTTCGTTTTTAATGACCACCAAGTAAAGAAAAGCCACACGCAATCCGGCAACTGAGTCTCTCAATCCCCGTAAAGCTCTTTTAAAAGATACAAAAACTACTTATTTAACACAAAAATTTCGTTTTTAATGACCACCAAGTAAAGAAAAACCACACGGAATCCGGCAACTGAGTCTCTTAATCCCCGTAAAGCTCTTTTAAAAGATACAAAAACTACTTATTTAACCCAAAAATTTCGTTTTTAATGACCACCAAGTAAAGAAAAACCACACGGAATCAGGCAACTGAGTCTCTCAAACCCCTTAAAGCTCTTTTAAAAGATACAAAAACTACTTATTTAACACAAAAATTTCGTTTTTAATGACCATCAAGTAAAGAAAAAATCACACGGAATTAGGCAACTGAGTCTCTCAAACCCTGTAAAGCTCTTTTAAAAGATACAACAAATGACCGCCAAGTAAAGAAAAACCACACGGAATTATGCAACTGAGTCTCTCAAACCCCTGAAAGCTTTTTTAAAAGATACAAAAACTACTGATTTAACAAAAAAATTTCGTTTTTAATGACCACCAAGTAAAGGAAAACCACACGGAATTAGGCAACTGATTCTCTCAAACCCTGTAAAACTCTTTTAAAAGATACAAAAACTACTGATTTAACACAAAAATTTCGTTTTTAATGACCATCAAGTAAAGAAAAAACACACGGAATCCGGCAACTGAGTCTCTCAATCCCCATAAAGCTCTTTTAAAAGATACAAAAACTACTTATTTAACACAAAAATTTCGTTTTTAATGACCACCAAGTAAAGAAAAACCACATGGAATCCGGCAACTGAGTCTCTCAAACCTCTTAAAGCTCTTTTAAAAGATACAAAAACTTCTTATTTAACACAAAAATTTCGTTTTTAATGACCATCAAGTAAAGAAAAATCACACGGAATCAGACAACTGAGTCTCTCAATCCCCTTAAAGATATTTTAAAAGATACAACAAATTACCACAAAGTTTCGTTTTTATTGACCATCAAGTAAAGAAAAAACACAAGGAATAAGGCAACTGAGTCTCTCAAACCCTGTAAAGCTCTTTTAAAAGATACAACAAATGACCACCAAGTTTCGTTTTTAATGACCACCAAGTAAAGAAAAATCACACGGAATTAGGCAACTGAGTCTCTCAAACCCCTTAAAGCTCTTTTAAAAGATAAAACAAATGACCACCAAGTTTCGTTTTTAATGACCAACAAGTAAAGAAAAATCACACGGAATTAGGCAACTGAGTCTCTCAAACCCTGTAAAGCTCTTTTAAAAGATACAACAAATGACCACCAAGTTTCGTTTTTAATGACCACCAAGTAGAGAAAAACCACATGGAATCCGGCAACTGAGTCTCTCAAACCCCTTAAAGCTCTTTTAAAAGATACGAAAACTACTTATTTAACACAAAAATTTTGTTTTTAATGACCATCAAGTAAAGAAAAAACACACGGAATTAGGCAACTGAGTCTCTCAAACCCTTTAAAACTCTTTAAAAAGATAAAAACACTACTGATTTATCACAAAAATTTATTTTTTAATGACCACCAAGTAAAGAAAAACTACACGGAATCAGACAACTGAGTCTCTCAAACCCCTTAAAGCTCTTTTAAAATATACAAAAACTACTGATTTAACACAAAAATCTTTTTTTTAATGACCATCAAGTAAAGAAAAAACTCAAGGAATTAGGCAACTGAGTCTCTCAAACCCTGTAAAGCTCTTTTAAAAGATACAAAAACTACTTATTTAACACAAAAATTTCGTTTTTAATGACCAACAAGTAAAGAAAAACCACACGGAATCCGGCAACTGAGTCTCTCAATCCCTGTAAAGCTCTTTTAAAAGATAAAAAAACTACTTATTTAACACAAAAATTTCTTTTTTAATGACCACCATGTAAAGAAAAATTACACGGAATCCGGCAACTGAGTCTCTCAAACCTCGTAAATCTCTTTTAAAAGATACAAAAAAATCTTTTTTAACACAAAATTTTCTAATATAATGACTGTAATGTAAAGAAAAAACAACCGGAATTAGGCAACTGAGTCCCTCAAACCCATTATAGATCTTTTAAAAGATACAACAAATCACTAACAAGATTCGATTTTAATGACCATCAGGTAAAAAAAAAACACAAGGAATACGGCAACTGAGTCTCTCAAACCCTGTAAAGCTCTTTTAAAAGATACAACAAATGACCACCAAGTTTCGTTTTTAATGACCACCAAGTAAAGAAAAATCACACGGAATTAGGCAACTGAGTCTCTCAATCCCCTTAAAGCTCTTTTAAAAGATACAACAAATCACCACCAAGTTTCGTTTTTAATGACCATCAAGTAAAGAAAAATCACACGGAATTATGCAACTGAGTCTCTCAAACCCTGTAAAGCTCTTTTAAAAGATACAACAAATGACCTCCAAGTTTCGTTTTTAATGACCACCAAGTAAAGAAAAACCACATGGAATCCGGCAACTGAGTCTCTCAAACCCCTTAAAGCTCTTTTAAAAGATACGAAAACTACTTATTTAACACAAAAATCTTGATTTTAATGACCATCAAGTAAAGAAAAATCACACAGAATTAGGCAACTGAGTCTCTCAAACCCTGTAAAGCTCTTTTAGAAGATACAACAAATGACCACCATGTAAAGAAAAACCACATGGAATCAGGCAACTGAGTCTCTCAATCCCCTTAAAGCTCTTTTAAAAGATACAAAAAATACTTATTTAAAACAAAAATTTCGTTTTTAATGACTACCAAGTAAAGGAAAACCACACGGAATAAGGCAAATGAGTCTCTCACACTCTGTAAAGCTCTTTTAAAAGATACAACAAATGACCACCAAGTAAAGAAAAACCACATGGAATCCAGCAACTGAGTCTCAATCCCCGTAAAGCTCTTTTAAAAGATACAAAAACTACTTATTTAACACCAAAATTTCGTTTTTAACCACCACCAAGTAAAGGAAAACCACACGGAATTAGGCAATTGAGTCTCTCAAACCCTGTAAAGCTCTTTTAAAACATACGATTATTTAACACAAAAATTACTACTTATTTAACACAAAAATTTCGTTTTTAATGACCACCAAGTAAAGAAAAGCCACACGCAATCCGGCAACTGAGTCTCTCAATCCCCGTAAAGCTCTTTTAAAAGATACAAAAACTACTTATTTAACACAAAAATTTCGTTTTTAATGACCACCAAGTAAAGAAAAACCACATGGAATCCGGCAACTGAGTCTCTCAATCCCCGTAAAGCTCTTTTAAAATATACAAAAACTACTTATTTAACCCAACAATTTCGTTTTTAATGACCACCACGTAAAGCAAAACCACACGGAATCAGGCAACTGAGTCTCTCAAACCCCTTAAAGCTCTTTTAAAAGATACAAAAACTACTTATTTAACACAAAAATTTCGTTTTTAATGACCATCAAGTAAAGAAAAATCACAAGGAATTAGGCAACTGAGTCTCTCAAACCCTCTAAAGCTCTTTTAAAAGATACAACAAATGACCGCCAAGTAAAGAAAAACCACGCGAAATCAGGCAACTGAGTCTCTCAAACCCCTTAAAGCTCTTTTAAAAGATAAAAAAACTACTGATTTAACACAAAAATTTCGTTTTTAATGACCACCAAGTAAAGAAAAATCACACGGAATTAGGCAACTGAGTCTCTCAAACCCTGTAAAACTCTTTTAAAAGATACAAAAACTACTTATTTAACACAAAAATTTCGTTTTTAATGACCACCAAGTAAAGAAAAACCACACGGAATCCGGCAACTGAGTCTCTCAATCCCCGTAAAGCTCTTTTAAAAGATACAAAAACTACTTATTTAACACAAAAATTTCGTTTTTAATGACCACCAAGTAAAGAAAAATTACTCGGAATCAAGCAACTGAGTCTCTCAAACCCCTTAAAGCTCTTTTAAAAGATACAAAACTACTTATTTAACACAAAAATTTCGTTTTTAATGACCGTCAAGTAAAGAAAAATCACACGGAATTAGGCAACTGAGTCTCTCAAACCCCTTAAAGCTCTTTTAAAAGATACAACAAATGACCACCAAGTTTCGTTTTTAATGACCATCAGGTAAAGAAAAACCACATGGAATCCGGCAACTGAGTCTCTCAAACCCTGTAAAGCTCTTTTAAAAGATACAACAAATGACCACCAAGTTTCGTTTTTAATGACCACCAAGTAAAGAAAAATCACACGGAATTAGGCAACTGAGTCTCTCAATCCCCGTAAAGCTCTTTTAAAAGATACAACAAATGACCACCAAGTTTCGTTTTTAAGGACCATCAAGTAAAGAAAAATCACACGGAATTAGGCAACTGAGTCTCTCAATCCCTTTAAATCTCTTTTAAAAGATACAACAATTGACCTCCAAGTTTAGTTTTTAATGACCACCAAGTAGAAAAAAACCACATGGAATCCGGCAACTGAGTCTCTCAAACCCCTTAAAGCTCTTTTAAAAGATACAAAAACTACTTATTTAACACAAAAATATCGTTTTTAATGACCATCAAGTAAAGAAAAATCACACGGAATTAGGCAACTAAGTCTCTCAAACCCTGTAAAGCTCTTTTAGAAGATACAACAAATGACCACCAAGTAAAGAAAAACCACATGGAATCCGGCAACTGAGTCTCTCAAACCCCTTAAAGCTCTTTTAAAAGATACAAAAACTACTGATTTAACACAAAAATTTCGTTTTTAATGACCACCAAGTAAAGTAAAACCACACGGAATTAGGCAACTGAGTCTCTCAAACCCCTTAAAGCTATTTTAAAATATACAAAAACTACTTATTTTAACACAAAATACAAGCAAGCAAATAACATGGGAATTCCTATACACGCAAGCAAATAACTGAGTTATTTTTACGTCACAATTTTTCAACTTAAAATCATTCTAATTATTGCATCCCATTCCTCATTCTTTAATTACCCGTGAGGCATTCTTAACCATCGCAATACCTTTACGCAAATATCTTTTCGCAAAAAATTCGCAAATCTCGTAAACTAAAGAAGTAATTACCCTTTTCAAAAACATTAGTCCTTCTATTAATGAACCCATGAAACGAAACCAGTCTGATAGCATCACACAATCTCGCTGCTAGTTCCAAAAATAGAATGCATGTAGCGTTCGTAGTAATAGGTTTAAAAACCTATTAGCCAAGTTTAAAAAAAAAAACCACTAATCAACTTACAGATGAATGACCATGGATTTAACCTAAAAAAAAACTTGTATATCATGAAATAGAAATTCAGTTAATTGTGTCAGAAAAACTTGAACCAAAACAGATTATACCCAACCTCTTTGGTACGCGGGCGTCGTAGAATAACATGATATTTCCTATATGTATGTTAGAAATGGTACCTCTTACCAAAATAGCATAGGAAAGCCCCAAATGACATAGGAAGGAACGTAAAGGACCAGAACCTTGCTATATGTCCCGTAGAAATGGTACCTCTTACCAAAATAGCATAGGAAAGCCCCAAATGACATAGGAAGGAACGTAAAGGACCAGAACCTTGCTATACGTCTCGTAGAAATGGTACCTTCTTCTCTACTTACATTTAATTCATATTTAGACCACTTAGCTCTACAATAAAAGAAAATAAAAATAAATTCCGTGTAGCCAGTTCAAATTCAACTGGTCACGACCTGGCACAAAGTTGGAGTTAATCCCAAAGGGAATTTTTTAAGAAAGGGGGGAAATGTAAGTAATAGAAAAAGAGTCATATCATATGAAAGCATTTTTTTTTAATTAAAAAGCTAGACAATAATCAAATTAAGTTTTAGAGTTTAGTTTTTTAATCCAAGTTTTGAAATCTTAGCCCACATGATGTTGTAGCATTTAGTTTACATTCAGACCCTTCATTGTGCAATTAAAAGTTTCAATAGCAAAGCATATGCATAGTAATTTATAATAAAGGGAATTTTTCAAGACGGAGGGGGATATTTTCATGCAAACAATCAGCATATTATTCTGGAATATGTCAGGAAACTGTGAAAAAAAATCGTTTGGCTGAGTCAAAGCAATTCAAAAGATGCTATGATATTTTTATCTGATTATACCTGGCTCATGCCCCTCCTTCTAAACTCAGTTTAATACATTGTATTTCGTGTTTAATCCCCTCCCCCTAAGATTTCTGGCTTGTTCAGGAAAGCATGTTGTCTTCTTATTTCACTTGCAGAATTACTTTTGAAATAAAACAAATAATCCTCTCTGAGAAGCTAAGCAGTATCGAAATAACTCTTTAGTTTATTTTCATTCGATAGTATTTGTACTTGGAAACAATATTTATGTTCTATTACTTCTATAATATTTGTGATTTTTGATTTACCATTGTTACTGGATTATATTTATTGTAAATGTTCAAAAGTGTAAAGTTCAAAGCAATTTAATATAGTATAATTAAAAGTTGAAAGCAATTTAAAAGAGAAATCGATTATTAAGAAGCCAACTAGAAAATATGTGAAGCTATGTTTTGCCTGAAGTCGAGTCTCATTTCGGCAGCCGAACTCTACAATGAGGGATCGATTATTAAGAGGTCAGCTAAAAAATGTTTAATTTTAAATTCTGATAAGATTTAAATATCATTTCGGCAGGCGAACTCTACTTTATGCGATGAAAAAATGTCCATAATGTTTGGTTTCCTTCTATTTTGAGTTACAGCACACTCTTGAGTCTGTACAAAAACCGATTTTTAGTCGCGCAATATTTTTGGGGGTTTTGTTAAAAACGGTACAAAAATCATCTGGCTTAGCAAAAGAAATTCGAAAGTATTATATACTTTTTGAATGGCGGCTCATGCCCTACCCTTGAACTCAAACTCTGAATACTTAGTACATTTTACTTCATTTCTCCTCCCCCCCCCGTCTGAATTTTAGCTTGCTTAGAAAAGAGTGCTGTCTTTTTCTCTTTCTTTCATAATTATTTTGAAAATAAAGGTTTTATTTGTCATGCCTATAAAGTCTAAACAAAGAGAAAACTATTGCGGATAATGTTCTCTTCTGTTTTGAGTCACAGCTGAAAAATATAATCGTTTGACTGACCAACATTTTTTAGGTTTCACACTTTTTCTGTTTAAATCGATAAAATCTTTCTGTGTGTTCAACATTAAAAATGTAATACGGGCATTGTATTTCAAAGAATATTTTCTTAGAGCTAGAAAGAATTAGGAATTTTGTTTACAATCATACGTACCACCTGAAATTCACCAGAGCAACGTCAAATTCACCAGAGCAACGAAATGAAAATTGGAATGTCGACGTTACTTCAACTGTTTTATAGTTTATGAATTTAAAGGCATGCAAATTTGCACGCAGCTCACATTTATGATTTCATTTAATTTTAAGCTTGATTTCCAAAATTTTTACCCCAGACACGAGTTTAAATTACGTAACATACTTTTAAGCTGTATAAAAAGCTGTACCAGGAATTCAATACTCGTATCTTGCAAAATATAGAGCAACGGAGGTAAATATTCCCATATTTGGTCTATTTCACATATCAAAATTTCTACTATCTATTTAAACACAATGGCTATGTTATATGTGTAAATGTAAATGACAAATCTAAAGCAGCTTTCACACTACGTACGTAATTTTCTATTCTGAGTGGTTAAATTACATTTGATTAAGCATAAAGTTTCCTACCTAAATGAATAGATTCAGACTAATATTCAGACCAATAAAACCATCATAATCATCGTCATATAGCAAAATTATTCGAAAAATAAAATTTGGTATAAAGATAGATAATCAACTTAATTTATTTTCAAAGTGTATTAATCAACGCTCTCACAAGAAAAATATTTTACTAATGCTATATCGTTTTTTCCATATTCTAACTTAATCTTATATAACGAAAAATATTCGTTATATACGTTATAAAAATATTCGTTGACCTCGAAAGTAGTATTGGGTTAATGACTTTGACGAAAGCCTGACCCCACATTCCGACGACTGCCCTACCCCATATTCTGACGACAACCCAACCCAAAATTCCGACGACAGCCCTACCCCATATTCCAACGACTGCCATACCCCACATTCTTACGACAGCTCATATTCCCCATTCCTACGAAAACCCAAATCCTGCATTCTGTATTGGAGTTACCAATCCCTCATATCTTCTCTCTGCCTTTAACGACACACATACTCTACGAGACCTATCAGTTCCTTGAAAACAATTTTTTTTTCTCGACCAAAGAAATATTAATACTTTAACGGGGCCTATAGAAAATCGTTTCAAGAAAATATTCTTATCTTAAGTTATGCGATAAGGATTTTTCACTACGAGGGCCAATATTCAGAGTGGGCCTATTACTCTCATAATCTTTGATATAAGAATTCCTGTCTTGTTTGTCAATTATTTCGTTCAATATCTGAAGTGAATTTGAGGTGACAATATATCTAATAAACGTAGTTTCGCTATGGGTTCTAATATACGATCGGTAGATATTTTTTCGTACTCTAATTCTATCTAGTCAATTATTGATTATCGATAATTGATTATGACTACAACCGACCAGGTATATTTTTTTTTTATCAAGAAGAAGGCTTAACAGTAATTCTTACTAACCTGTCGACTTCGTAGTCAATGGCATAGATGGCGATATTGTTAACTATATTCGTAGATGATGTCATGTTTTCTTTTCCATTGATGTATTCTTTTGCTTCTAAGCAGTTTTCCATTGATTTTATGAAATTTTTGTCTGAGTTATGAATCGAACGTGAGACCCGTGATCTCCTATGGTAAAAGAATGACACGTTACATGACTGAGCCAATACGTCATTAATGAAATTACTTGGAAATACATTCCAACTTATTCAATGTATTGTTTCCGGGACGTAGGCCAACTGATGTTAAGCGTAACTTTATCGTAATAAGTTATTTGTGTAATCAATTTCTCAATTTTATATATGGTAAATATTATTAGTGATCTGTTTCAGGGCACCTTTTTTGGCATCATTCAGAGAATATGCATAACATGGGGATTTGAGATGCTTGTTGGACATACAAGTTCTTTTGATAGTTAATGAAACTTGTTTCGATCTCCAAAAAATTGTAATGTCTACAATCGAGTAGGTATCCTTTTTTGTAATGTAATGGTCCTGACACAACTGTTTACCATTACCGCGGCTTTGCATATGACTTGGGTAACCACGTTCTCATCCAGGATCCCATGTCCCCATCCAGGGCCCCAAGTCCCCCTCCTGAATTCAAAGGCACCCAATATTGTTTTCTTGATTTTTATGGATTTTGTCCAGATTTTAATAGAAGGGGTCTTAATTTTACATTTTGGTCTTTATTTCGTCAATTCGTCGGGATTTATATGTATTCATCATACTTTCTTAGAGGTTGGCCATAATTTCTACAGTTTGGTCTTAATTGCCATTGCTTGGTCTAGATTTCTAAGATTTGGTCTAGATTCCTAGGGCTGACCCTGATTGTTATGAAAAAATCAGGGTCAACCCTAGATATCCCGACGAAACCAAAGACATCAAGACAAAACTGTAGAAATGAAGCCCGGTCCCTAGAAGTGAAGAAAACTCCCATAGAAATAATAGCCGATATAAATAAATCCAGAAAAATTCATTGAAATCATAAGCAATGGGTAGAAATTCACCCTGATTCATAAAATCAGTCCTAAGAGTCCAGACCAAACCACAGACATGAAAGCAAAGACTGTAGAAATCATGACTGGTACATAGAAATCCAGTAAAATCTCATAGCATTCATAACCAATACATCGAAATTCAGAGGAATTCATAGAAATCATAAACAATTTATGGAGATCCAGACAAATTAAAAAAAATCAGGGGTAACACTAGAAATCTAGATCCAATCATAGAAATCAAGGCCAAACTATACAAATCATGGTCAACCTCTAAAACATCAATACCAAAACATAGAAATCCAGACAAACTCATAAAAATCAAGATCAAACTATAGAAATTAGGGTCATCTTCTTGAAATCTGGACAAGTTCATAAGGATCAACACCAAAATGTAGAAATCAGGGGCAACCCTAGATATACAGACCAAACTATAGAAATCAATACCAAACCATAGAAATCTATACCAAACTGTGGAAGTCATGGTCAACCTATAAAAAATCATGACCAATTCATAGAAATCCTAATGAATCCATAAAAAACGTAACCAATGCACAGAAATCTGGAAGAGCTCACTGAAATCATAAGCAGTACATAGAAATCCACACAAATTCATAAAAATCAGGGCCAACCCTAAAAATCCCGACCAAACCAAAAATACAAATGACTAAACTTTAGAAATCATGACAGGTCCATAGAAATCCAGGAAAATTGCATAGAAATCATAACTAATGCATAGAAATTCAGGAAGATTCATGTAAATCATTACCAATGCATGGAAATCCAGACGAATTCATAAAAATAAGGGCCAGCCTTAAAAATCTAGACCAAACCATAGAAATCAAGACAATACCATGGAAATCGAGACTAAACTGTAAAATCATGGCCAACCTCTAAAAATAATGAACAAGACATACAAAACCAAACGAACTCATAAAAAACATGACCAAACTATAGGAATTAAGGTCATCCTCTTAAAATCCAGACATATAAATGAAAATTAAGTTCCACCTTAAATTTTTTTCAAATTGTCTTCTGTTTTTTGTTTCACCTTAAAAGTTTTTTTTTCAAATTGTCTTCTGTTTAGTTACGGCTCACCTTAAAAAAAATTTTAAGCGTCTTCTGTTTTGTTTCTTTCACCTTAAGTTTTTTTTCAGTCTTACGTTAAGTTAGCTTTCACCTTAGATTTTTTTTCAAAATGTCTTCTAATTTGTTAGGTTTCACCTTAAAGTTTATTTTTCAGAATTCTGGCTTGTTAGGTTTCACCCTAAAAGTTCTTTTTCGAAGTATCGTCTGGTTTGTTAAGTTCCACCTTAAATTTTTTTTTTAAAATTGTCTTCTGTTTTTTGTTTCACCTTAAAAAAAAAAATTTCAAGTTGTCTTCTGTTTAGTTACTTTTCACCTTAAAATTTTTTTTAAGCGTCTTCTGTTTTGTTTCTTTTCACCTTAAGTTTTTTCAGTGTTACGTTAAGTTAGCTTTCACCTTAATTTTTTTTTTTCAAAGTGTATTCTGTTTTGTTACGTTCCAACTTGAAAGATGTTTTTTAACTGTGTTCTGTTACGTTTCACCTTAAAAGTTTTTTCAGCGCTGTTTTGTTATGTTTCACCTTAAAAGTTTTTTCTTCAAAGTATCTTTTTTGTTACGTTTCATCTTAAAAGTTTTTTTCAGTGTCTTCTGTTTTGTTAGGTTTTACGTTATATATTCTTTCTTTCAGTCTTCTGTTGCGTTAGGTTTCACCTTAAAAGTTATGTTTCAAAGTGTCTCTTTTGTTTATGTTTCAAAAAGTCTCTTTTGTTTAGTTTAACCTTAAAAGATTTTTTTAGTATCATCTGCTTTGTTACGTTTCACCTTAAGAGTTTTTTTCAAAGTCTTCCTTTGTTATGTTTTACCTTAAAAGTTATTTTTAAAAGTATTTCAGTTTTGTTACCTTTCACCTTAAAAAAATTTTAAGTGTTTTCTGTTTTCCTAGGTTTCACCTTAAAGTGTTTTTTTAGTGTCTTCTGGTTTGTTATTTTTCACCTTAACAGTTTTTTTCAATGTCTTCTGTTTTGTTACGTTTCACCTTAAAAGTTTTTTTCAGAGTGTCTTCTGTTTTGTTGTGTTTCATCTTAAAAGTTTTTTTCAAAGTGTCTTTTTTTTACTTTTCACCTAAACTGTTGTTTCAAAGTGTATTTTGTTTTGTGACGTTTCACCTTAAAAGTTCCAGATTAATTCATAGAAATCATAAGCATTGCATATAAATCCACACATATTCTTACAAAATCATGATCAACCCTAGAAATCCAGACCAAACCAAAGACATTAAGACAAAACTGTAAAAATCAAGACCGGTCTATAGAAATTATGAAAAATCCCATAGAAAACATAGCCAATACAAAGAAATCCGGAAAAATTCATTGAAATCGTAAGCAATGCATCGAAATCTACACTTATTCATAAAAATCAGGGTCAATCCTAAAAATCTAGACCAAACCACAGACATCAAAGTAAAGACTTTAGAAATCATGACCGGTCCATAGAAATCCACTAAATATCATAGAAATTATAACCAATGCATTAAAATCAAACGAATTCATAGAAATCATAACCAATGTATAGAAATCCAGACAAATTTAAAAAAATCAGGTGTAACACTAGAAATCCAGATCAAACCATAGAAATCAAGACCAAACTGTATAAATCATGGTAAACCTCTAAAAAATCAAGACCAATACATAGAAATCCAAAAGAACTCGTAAAAATCAAAATCAAACTGTAGAAATTAGGGTCGTCCTCTGGAAATCTGGGAAAATTCATAGAAAATCAAGAAAAAAGTATAGAAATCAAGGATCAGGGCCAACCCTAAAAATCCAGACCAAACCATAGAAATCAAGACAATACCATGGAAATCGAGACTAAACTGTAAAATCATGGCCAACCTCTGAACAAATCATAACCAATACATAGAAATCCTGACGAATTCATTAAAATCAAGACCAAACTAGAAATTAAGGTCATCCTCTTAAAATCTGGACATATACATAAAAACTATGACCAAACTGTAGAAATCAGAGCCAACCCTAGAAATCCTGACCAAACCATAGAAATCAAGACCAAACTGTAAAAATCATGCCCTACTTCTAAAAAAATCCTGACCAATACATAAAAATCCCAACAAAGTAATAAAAATCATAACCAATACACAGAAGAATCCCATAAAAATCATAAGCAATGTATAGAAATTCATACAAATTCATTAAAATCAGGATGAACCCTAAAAATCAAGACCAAACCAAAGACGTCAAGACACGACTATAGAAATAATTACAGGTCTATACAAATCCATAAAAATCCCATAGAAATCATAACCAATGCGTAGCAATTCAGGAGAATTCACAGAAATAATAACCAATGCATAGAAATCAAGACGAATTTATAAAAATCAGGCCCAACCCCAAAACTGCAGACCAAATCATAGAAATCCAGACCATGTCATAGAAGCCATGACCAAACTGTGGAAATCATGGCCAACCTCTTAGAAATCATGACCGATATATGAAAATCCCCACAAATTTATAAGAAATCAAAAACAAACCGTAGAAATTAAGGCTATCTTATTGAAATCCGGAAAAATTCATAAAAATCAAAACCAAACTGTACAAATCAGGGATAACCCTAGAAATCCAGACCAAACCATAAGATCAAGAACAAACCATAGAAATTAAAAACAAACTGTAGAAATCGAGGCCAACTTCTTAAAAATCATGACCAACCCACAGAAATCAAGACGAATTCATAAAAATCGTAAACAATACATAGAAATCCGGAAGAATTAAGAGAAATCATAAGCAATTCATTGAAACCCACACAAATTCATAAGAAATCAGGGTAAACCCTAAGAAATCCAGATCAAACCAGAGACATCAAGACAAAACTGTAGAAAACATAGGCCGTTCAGAGAAATTCCGATAAAAATCCCATAGAAATCATAATCAATGCAAGAAATTCAGGGAAGCTCATAGAAATTATTACCAATGCATAGAAATCCAGACGGAATTCATATAAATCAGGGCCAACGGTAGAATTATAGACCAAACCATAAAAATCTAGACCAAACCATAGAAATCAAGACCAAACTGCAGACTTCATGGCCAACCTTTTAAAAATTATGACCAATACATAGAAATCCCGACGAATTCATGACATCAAAACCAAAATGTAGAAATTAAGGCCCTCCTCTTAAAATTGGGATAATACATAAAAATCAAGAAAAGACATTGGGTGGGGTATTGGGGTCCTGTAGCAGGATTTGGGGCCCTGGAGGGAGAATTGGGATCCTGAATGGGAATGTGGTGACCCAAACTCATGCACAAAGCCCCGGTAGTGGAAAACCAATGTTTCAGGACCATTCCATTACAAAAACGGTACCTAGTCGGTTGTAGTCATTACAATTTTCTGAAGATTGGAACAAGTTTAATTAACCATCAAAAGAAAATGTATGTATTCTCGTAATGTATTTATTCTCGGAATGATGCCAAAAAGGGCTGCTGGAAATAGATCACTGATAATATTTATCATATATACAATTGAGAAATCGATTGCGCAAATGACTTGTTAGGATGTAGTGACACTTAACATGAGTTGACCAACGTCCCGGAAACAAGACATTGAATATATTTGACTATATTTCTAAAATAATAATTTCATTAATGGCTTGCTGGCTCAGTCGAGTAACATATCTTTCTTTTACTATAGGAGATCATGGGTCGCACGTTCGATTCATGCCTCAGACATAAATTGCATAAAATCAATGGAAAACTGCTTAGAGGCTAAAAAATGTATCGATAGAAAAGAAAATATGACACCATCTGCATATATAGTTAACTATATCGTTATCTGTGACATTGACTACGAAGTCGACAGGATTAGAGGAATCACCGTGAAACCTTTTTCTTGATAAAAATGATACCCTGTTGGTTGTAGTCATAATCAATTATCAATAATCAATAATTCACTTGATATCATTAAAGTGCGAAAAGCTCTCTACCAATTGTATATTAAGAACCATAGCGAAACTACGTTTATTAGATATCTTGTCACCTCAAATTCGCTTCAAATATTGAATGAAATACTTGACAAACGAAACAGGAATTCTTCTATCAAAGACCACGTGAGCAATAGGCTCGTTCTGATTGTTGGCACAGTTATTGAATAATTCCTTATCGCAGAACTTGAGATAAGAATGTTTTCTTGAAACAATTTCCTATAAGCCCCGTTAAAGTAGTTGCTTTCCTTTCGTCGAGAAAAAAATTGTTTCCAAGGAAATGATAGATCTCGTATAGTATGTGTGTCGTTAAAGGCATAGACAGGATATGAGGGATTGGTAACTCCAATATGGCTGCACTTTTATTGTATAGGGCTGTGCTCGTATGGTGGGGTACGAATATCCTTGTAATATGGGATATGGGCTGTCGTAGAAATGTAGAATATGGGCTGTCGTAGGAATGTGGGGTATAGTTTTAGCCCTAATGTGGGGTACGTCTATTGTCGGAGTATGGGCAGGTCTATCTTCGGAGTTATTAACCTAATACTACTCTCGAGCGTACATAGCACTCTTACATTATGAACAAAACTTGCCCCGTAAGGAGATGAAAATGTATTAAAAACGCGCAAAATTTCTTAGTGACAGTGAAAAATAGAAACAAATTTTTAATACAAAAATGATAATAGAAGTCTGAATATTTCGGCCTCACATCCGGAAACCTCTATCAACGGAAAAAAAAACTAGCCTAAACTAACATATAAAGAAAAAACAACAGACACTATACAAAAAAAAGGAAAGGATAACTCACACCTAAACAAAATATAATGCGGTAAATATTTTCCTTTTTTTTATTTATAAAGGCTCTTGGATATGAAGCCGAAATTGTTAGACTCTTATTATTATTTTTGTATAAAAATTTTTGTTCACTGTCTAATTAAAAAATTTTACCCGTTTTTAAGACGGTTTCGTTCAAAATAAAATTGGAAAATCAGTGTTGTCTAAAAAATTATTCCCTAAAGGTTACACAACGTGAGGTAAATTCTAAGTTATTTCTAGTGGTAAAGGTTCTACCGTGTAGTTTTAAAGAACCCAAAAACATAAGTTAGTGGCAATCTAATTCGACCTTTTGAGCCAACTGGGGAACAAATTTTTTCACTGGAATTCCAGTATAGCTTTTGAATTTTTGTTTCATGGCTCGGGACGAATTCAACCATCGAATCATTCATGCAAACTTGGATTATTCTATGCAGTATAGTTAATAGATCTATTTAAGGGTTTGTTTGGCTAAATTATTGGTTCTTTAACAATACTTTTTGTCAATACGTAATTATGTAATTAAAATTTTATCAATTAAACTTAAGATTTAATTATTTAGTATTTTCTTAAATATTCGTATTTTCTTAATATTAATATTTAATTAAAGCCATGTAGCAAGCCAAAAAAAGAATGGACAGCAGGTTTACATACCCTTAAATTCCTTAGTGAAATTTGGCCATCAATTTTACAAAAACAACCGTTAAATTCATTTTAGCCATAGTCCGAAGTAGTTATACTTATGCTTGGAGTGTGATTGCCATACAGACGTCATTATCTACCTTATAAAAAGCTACTGTTTTTCGGGGGTTTTGATGTATTCTTTGGTTTAGAACAGTTTTTTATGTGATTTCAGGCTCTGGAGCGTAGTTAAGGAATTAATAGGTTTCAGAATAAAAAAGTCATAGTTCATGTTATAAACTATGGTCATAGTCTGAACTATGAACTCAGTTTATAACTGAGTTCATAGTTCAGTTATAAACTGCGGGAAACTTACAATATCTCGTAGATGTTAACTATGGTTACAATTTGATCCTTTGACAACACGTTATAGTCTATTCATGCTGGTTTTTTTTTTTTTTTTTTTTTTTTTTTTTTTTTTTCTCATATATAAGAACAGTAAAACTTTTTTTGGTTTCTACAAGATTTTAAAAAGTTATTTTGTTTCTTTGAAACTTATAAAAAATTATTTCAACGACATAATGACGAGGTTTCATAAAAGAGATCTATTTTTTCTGGCTAAACAGAGTAAATGAATCCGACAAGTAACAAATCTAGATAGACAAGGGAATATAATTTTTTGAGAGACAAATGACCTGATTAGTTTCTTTGTGAGCCAACGATCTAAAACTATTTAAAATTGTATACCTAAAAAACTATTAAAATACTATTAAAATCGCATACCAAATCTGCACCCCCTGCTCCTCCTATAGAATAAATTTATATATTTTTTTTTGTACAGTAAATCATTTTTAGCTTTCGTGAAGGATTTTTTTAGAGGTTACTTTTGCTTTTATAGTGCAAATCACTTTTTTGCAAATCACGTTACTTCAAAATTAAACGGTGAGAATAGACACTCTCTTATTGACGGTTGCCCTTATTAGTAAACTTTGATTAGCAATGAGATATTATTTTCTCTTTGTCTTGTTGTTGATGTTGTAACAAATAAACACCTACTGGTTTGAAATATATATATATATATAAAATATATATATATATATATATATATATATATATATATATATATAATATATATATATATATATATATATATATATATATATATATATATATATATATATATATATATATATATATATATATATATATATATATATATATATATATATATATATATATATATATATATATATATATATATATATATATATATATATATATATATATATATATATATATATATATATATATATATATATTCTTTGATGACCTTAGGATGATAATATATAAATAGCGACAAGTACGATTGGAAAAGCCATGAAATAAAAATTTGAAAATTTTCTGAGAATTTTTGACCCGATATTACCCACCGAGGTGGCGTCAAGATCGAATTCGAGTTGGTTAAATTCTAGCTACGGCTTCTTACCTGGCTCAGGAGTGACTGACCCATCCAATGAATGCTGACTGTTTTGTCGTAGTATTTTTCTTAGTCCTATATAAGGGGTATAAGCAAAGGTTAGACGGGGTTATAGTTTGGAAAAATGATAAAGTAATGGAAAACAAGGTATAAAATTTCTGAACACTGTAGTAAAACATGCATTGATATTCAGATACTGGCTAAAGCAATAATTCACAATATTGAATAGGTCTTAGATTTGTAAATTTATATGCTCATTTGCAAAATAATAATACTAAAAGACTCCTTTTAGACAGCCCATTTACCATTTTTTCCTGTCCTTATCTTCACTATTTCACTCTTTATAGATAATTAGAAGCACGGAGTAAGGGTACCCTTATGAGGGTAGGGGACCTCACTATTCCTCTTGAAGACTTTAAAATATGTGCCAAATTGTGTAATCTTTTGGTCAAATTCTACAGTTTTCTATCAACGAAAATTCTTTTTCCAAGATTCTGCTCCCCAAGAAGGATTTTGGACACCCCTACCACCATGAAAAACATAATTGATCGCATTTTTTTGGAGAAGGATCGAGAAGAACCGAAAAATTTTACAATATTGTCTTATTATAATATTGTCAATATCGAAAAAAATTGACAATATTGTCTTATTAATACAATGCACGGTTTGAAATACTTTGATTCCATAGGCTTCAGGAGCTCTATTATCTTGCAGAATGATCCATCTTCAAAAATAGTACCTATCTCCTCTGCAGCTCAGATCTGGCTCCTGTCAACCTGTCTTGTTCACCCACATCAAAAAGACTTAAACCTACGTGGTTTCAGGACATCAGATATAGGTCAAGTGGTTTCAAGGGGATAGATTAACGTAAAAAACTTTATTCTCTCAGTGGTTAGGGTATATAAGAAGACTAGAAAAGTAATGGCATCGGTCATTTACATAAGAGGCCCATATTTAGAAAATTGTTGGCTTCCTTTATCTTAAATGGTTTTTTTCTGAATTTACTCCAATGGGTATTAGACAAAACAGATAAATTGCCTGCCTTCGTTCTCCTGATAAATCCCACCCTCCTTCAACTTACGCATGTAGCTTTTCTCGGTGAAAGTATAGGTAGATCATTCGAAGGCAACGGTCAGAGAGGTAATGGATTACTTAGCAATAATTTACTTCAGGAGAACAATAGGGAAAGATAAAAGTCCAGAATGAGATATTCACAATTCAGGACTTGCCATTCACAGTCCAAATATATTAAACCCTTGAAGCTTAAAATTTAAAAAGAAGATTCATAAGAACATATCATTAATCTTCAATTCTAATCCACTCACTTTCGTATGCCTTTGCATAATCCTCCTTATCTTCTCTCTCACAATTGTTTTTGACAGACTTTGCATTCATATTTTCGTTTGTTAATGTTATCTCTTACTGTAATTAAATAAAAAAAACAAGTTTTTTAAACTGAAAGTAAGGAGCGACATTAAAACTTAAAACGAACAGAAATTATTCCGTATATGAAAGGGGCTGTCCCCTCCTCAATGCCTCGCTCTTTATGCTAAAGTTTTTTATTGTTTTAAAAAATAAAGTTGTGAAACAGAGTCAATCTTTGGCGTAAAGAGCAAGGCGTTGAGGAGGGGACAGCCCCTTTCATATACGAAATAATTTCTCTTCGTTTTAAGTTTTAATGTCGCTCCTTACTTTCAGTTTCAAAAACTTGTTTTTTTTATTTAATTTCTCATCGTTTTTTAGTTAATGCAGCTTTTATTTGTATAAAAATTTTACTTTCCTTTTGCTAAATGGATGTCTTTACAAATTAACTTACGTAACTAACTTCTATATTCGTATATTTTTCTTCTGGCAAAAAATACAGTTGCAGATTTTTGCAGATATGAGCTTGAAACCTATGTAATAGGGTTTTCTGATACGCTGAATCTGACGGTGTGATTGTCATTAAAATTATTTCACTTGTAGGGGATGTTTCCCCCCTCTTTAAAAAATCGAGTAAATTTTCTCAGGCTCGTAGCCTTTGATGAGTAATACTAAACTTCATAAAATTTATATATTTAGGATCAGCATTATAAACACATTCTTTTGATACATTTATTGACATCAAAATTGCGTTTTTAAAAGTTTCGATTACTATTGAGCCGTATCGCTTGTTTTTTTATTGTTTTTTTATTACGTATATGTTATTACTTATATGAAGGGGTTCTCCCCTTAGTCAATACCACGCTCTTTACGTTAAAAGTTAAAAAAATTTTGATTCAGAAACCCCTGAATCACAAAGGCCGTTTAATTAGAATAGATAGCTCTTTTGAAAGCACTAAAAAAAAACTGTAGCGTAAAGAGCGAGGTACTGACTTGGGGGAGAACCCCCTCACATACGTTATAATTTCTGTTCGTTTTAAGTTCTAATATTCCTTCTTACATTTCAGTTGAAAAAACTTGTTTTTTTTTATTTAATTTCTGATCGTTTCTTAAATAATGCTTGGAAATCCGGCGCCCCCTTCACAGAAATGTCCCTTTCCCCAATGAAAAATCCTCTACGGAAATATTCTCCAGAGTAAACCCCTCATCTAGCCCCCACCCCGCCAGAAAAAATCCTTCCTGAAAATGGTTTTATAATTACCAATAACCAATAAATAAAGCTGGCAAGTCCGGCGCCCCCTTCATGGCAAATTCAATTCCCCCATGAAAACTTCCTTCATGAACAGATCCGCCAACATAACCACCGACCCCCCCTTCCCTCCCACTACCATAAAAAAATCTCCTGAAAACTTCTGTATACTTCCCAATAACCAATTCTATATGTTAACATTGGGTGAAGTTCATAACTTTTAGCCCTTCCCCTGGGAACTTCGTGGGATCAAGTCATCCTAAAAGACATATTTATCATATTTTCAACTATGCTGAACAAAATGGCTATCTCAAAATTTTGATCGGGTGACTTTGGGAAAACAATAAGCGTGGGAGGGGGCCTAGTTGCCCTCCATTTTTTTTCGTCACTTAAAAAGTGCACTAGAAATTTTAATTTCCGTTCCAATGAGCCCTCCCACGATATTCTAGGACCACTGGGTCGATACGATCACCCCTGGGAAAAAAAAAAAAAAAAAAAAAAAAAACAAACAAATAAACACGCATCCGTGATCTTTCTTCTGGCAAAAAACGGAAAATTCCACATTTTTGTAGATAGGAGCTTGAAACCTCTACAGTAGGGTTCTCTGATACGCTGATTATAATGGTGTGATTTTCATTAAGGTTCTATAACTTTTAGGGGGTCTTTCCCCCTTTTTTTGAAAATCAGCCAAATTTTCTCAGGCGCTTAACTTTTGATGGGTAGCACTAAACTTGATGAAAGTTATATATTTGAAATCAGCATCGAAATCTGACTCTTTTGATATATCTATTGGTATCAATAACCCGTTTTCTAGAGTTTCGGTTACCATTGAGCCGGGTCGCTCCTTACTTACAGTTCGTTACCACGAACTGTTTGATTACACTTAATGCCTTAAATATTTTGTCGAGTACATTGCGAACCTCTCCTTCTCTTCATGCTGAAAATTGTTCTGATACGTTTCCATTTCCAGTTAATTAAGCACTTACAAACATTTACCTTTACTTCAAAAAGAAATTTCTTCCTTCAGGTTAAGAGTTTTGCTGAATTCTTTCTACATGTCTCCTTTTCTTCTCTCTGAAACGTGTTCTGGACAGTTTTTCTTTGCGCTGAAGTATTCTTCTGCAATATTTACCTTGACTTTGAAACCCCTCACATTCACTGGCTTAAGTGAACACTTGAAAATTGTTCTGGTAAATTTCTCTTTGCGGTTAATAGCTCACTTCCAAGCATTTACCTTTGCTTCACCTCCTTCTTCTTTCTTTGCTCGCAAAGAAAGAAGAGTAAGGAGGTGTAAAGCCATATAATATAAATGGCTTCATTCTTCTTCTTCTTCTTTAATTGACTCCCTCGTCTAAGCCTCCTTGTCGCATCTCTGAAAATCATTATATCAGACTTGTCTTCGTGCTTTTGGACTCATTTGGGAATATTCACATACACGTTTGATGTACTCACTTTAATCATGCTATGGGCTTTGATGGATTATTGGCATAAGCCCTCCGTGTCTTCTGTCTTAAAGTTTTTCTGCATGGTTTGTATTTTTACTCAAATACTCGTTTGCAGATTTTCAGCTTCAATTCAAATCCCCTCTTTTCTGTTTAGTTAAGTGTTTTACTGAATTCTTTGCTGCATCTCCATGTCTTCTCTCTAGAAATCGTTTTTATTAGTTGGTCTTCTCATTCAAGAGCTAATTTGTTAATATTAGTCTTCACTTTAATTACGGTCACTTTCATTGAATGATGTGCTCTGCTCAGTCCTTTCTCTCTTCTTTGAAAACAGCTTTCGAAAGATTTGTTTTTGCATTGACGTACTCATTTACCAATATTCACCTTTACTTCAATTGCACTCACTTTTATTGGATAAGGTGATCAATTACTGATCAACCCCATAGAATTTAAAAGCTCTGTCCACTGTTATTGACCTTCTTTATTCGCATACCTTGCACCATTTCATACAAAAACAACCGCCAAGTTTCATGAATATGTTCGAAAGCTTAACGTCAAATCTGTTTTAACTTCTATATCGCTGAGTTTCTCCTCGTCAAAGCTAGTCAGTATTTTGTTTATTTTAGCGGCCTGTTGAGGTGAAGTTCCAACTTTTGAGGTGCAATAGTGCGTTATTGGTCTGACCCCAAATCAACACTAGTCGAGCTCCGCAAATCTTTCAAACTTGTCCTCTATCTTCTGTGATTCTCCATCTGGTTCTTCACAGTTCCAAAAGGGGATGTTCGGGTTTATTTATGTATGTCATGATCTTTGAATAAGGTGCTGAAAGGGACTAACACTTTTTGCAATGACATGGGAAATGGTGAAATATAAAAAGAAATGTGGTTTAAACATAGACACTTTTTGAAAACAACAGAAGAAGAAAAAAATTACAGTCGGTGCAAAAGGGCATAAGAGAATGACATGGTTGTAATTCCCCTGTGTAATTTCAACATATTCAGGTAATAAAAAATATAAATATGTCCCTGAAAAATGGTTTCAGATTTTCCCTAAAAATTGTTTTCCTAATAGTCCCAACTCGGTTCCCGGCTGTAAGACAAAATGGGGTATACTCTCTATGTGATAATTAAAATTTAACAGGACTCTGATTTTAAAAAAAAAAATCCAGGTGAAATATTAGATTGATTTACCCACTGTATCCTCACATGATTGGCTGGGCTTTATAGTTGCTTACCAATAATGTGGAGTAAGATATAAAAAAAATATCATTGTTGAAAAAATATAAAACAAGACTATTGACAAGGGAATTGTCAGGAGCTAGCCAAGGTCATACACAAAAACGAAACAAGCTGTTTTAATAATAATTTTGTTAGAAAGGAGGTCTGATTGAAAGTTTAAGCTGTACACAATAGACTGAATAATAATAAAATAACTACACAATAAATCAACAAAAGCTTAGAAGCCTCCTATGTTGTAATGCAAAAATAAAAATACCTAGCTTTTTGCCTTTTATAGCTATTGGGATTATAAAAATACAAGGAAAAGCTGCAAGATGTAGACTAAAATGTATTACGTTCCGATCACTTTCTTTGCGGTGAAAAAAAAAATTGTATTACCAATATTAGGAATAGGAACTTCAGACTAGGTTAGCCTCCAAAATCCCCTCCCAAAATCCCAAATCCCCAAAATCCCCTCCTAGTTTGTCCTAAAAACACGGTTGATTCCTTGCTTATAAAGAACTGTATGTAAGGCAATATCAAAGAGAAAGTTTGAATACAAGTCAGGGTGTTAAACATTGAGACAACACATAATTTCAATTGTTAATTTTCTAATGATGTATAAGAACAGTGCCGCAATAGAATCTTAAAATGGGGATCTGTTAAGACCTTGTAAATAGTCGTATATTTTTAACCCTGGGCTGATTGTTTAAAACATTAAAAATATCTAACTATCCTTTAATCTTTAAGCATACGCATCCATACCAAGGGGTTGCCCATTTTCAAAATTCTTGTACATAAAGTCGCTTGCTAGGAGTGGCACATTCGACACGTGTGGATATGTACCATAAGTTGGGCGGTATGTACCCTAAGTGGCGGAAAAGGAACGGCTTTGCAAGAATGTATCTGGTGTGGCCTAACAAGTGGCACTTCAAGATGTACACAACGTGGCCGAGAGTAAAAAACCCTTTGATGTATAGACGACATAAATATGAGATGTTTATATACTTTACCTTGAAGTTGTGGTCTAGATCTGTCATGACATTCGGCTCTTTTCAGTTTCACACCCCTCTGAATTTCCCCGAGAAGTTGATTGTGCAGATTTGGCTTCTCAGAATCGTAAACAAACTAAGAAAGAAAATGAGAGAAATGTTTAGGCTACTTAATAAGAAGCATAAACAAGGGCTAATTAATATTCCCAACGGCTACCAAATCTAGAACTGTCAGGGGCGAAGCAAAAATGATATTAGAGAAAGTTCGCCTTCATAACAGGCCTGAAAATTTGGGACATGATCATATCTATTTCCACAAAATCTGTAATTTTAGGGAGCTCCGGGGGGACCTGTCCTTACTATTTTCGAAAAAACTAATTACTAATTGGTGATTGTAAAACAAATTTAATTAACCTCTTATTAATAGGCTGGGAAACATGAGTAACGATTATTTTCACGTTCTATGTCGAGGACGCCTAAGGGGCTGAAGCCCTTTCCCAGGTGTATCTCTGGTTGCAAAATGTGTATTATTGGTACAAGGCGTTGCCCTTTACTCAGAGTTCATTACCCAAACTGTTCGATGTAATAACAATATTTAGCTGGTGGATTTACCTTAATCTCAGTTCATTGCAATCAAACGGGCCTTGGTAACGAACTTCAAGTAAAGAGCCAATAGGCCCAATAGTAACCGAAACTAAAAAAAACTGAGTTTTCTTATAACAATAGAATATAAAAAATAATTCTGATAACTGAATATATAAAATTCAGTAAGTTTAAGTTTCAGAGGCAACGCTGTAGCGTTGCCTATAACAAAGGCAATACGGCTCCAATGTTTTGTTATTTATTATTTATTTTTTCCCCAGAGGCACTTCATACGGAAGGGGTCGTCGTAGAAACTTCAACGAGGGCTCATTCGATTGGAAATCGAGAGTTCTAGTGCCCTTTAATTGTCGAAAATGATTGGAGGGCAACTAGCCCCCCCCCGCCGATCATTCCCCCAAATACATCCAATCAAAATTTTGAGATAGTCATTTTTTTTCAGCGTAGTTGATTTCAAGATAGAAAATATATTTTTGAGGAGGACACTCCCCACAACCCTCAGGGCAAGAGTATTAAGTTATGCCCTAGGGGTGTATAAGGTTTTTATAGAACGTGTTGTCGTAGAAACTTCCAAACAGGCTCATTCGATTGGAAATTCAAAGGGCTAGTGCCCTTTTTAATAGTCTAATGTGATTGAAGTGCAACTAGCCCCCCCCCCACGCCCATCATTCCCCCAAAGATATCCAATCAAAATTTTGAGATGGCCATTTTCTTCAGCGTAGTTGATTTCCATATAGAAAATATGTTTTGAGGAGGACACTCCCCACAACCCTCAGTGCAAGGGTTTTAAGTTACGCCCTGGGGGCACATAAGGTTTTTCTAGAAGGTGTTGTCGTAGAAACTTCAAAAAAAGCTCATTCTATTAGAAATTAAAAGGGCTAGTGCCCTTTTTAATAGTTGAAAGTGATTGGAGGGCAAATAGCCCCCCCCCCCCCCACGCCCATCATTCCCCCAAACACATCCAATCAAAATTTTGATACAGCTATTTTGTTCAGCGTAGTTTATTTTCAGATAGAAACTATTTTTTTGAGGAGGACGCTCCCCCACAACCCTCAAGGCAAGGGTTTTAAGTTATACCCTGGTGGTATATAAGGTTTTATAGAAAGCGGTGTCGTAGAAACTTCAAAAAAGGCTAATTCGATTGGAAATACAAAGGGCTAGTGCCTTTTTTTAATAGTCGAAAGTGATTTGAGGGCAACTAACCCCCCTCTCACGCCCACCTTTCCCCCAAACACATCCAATTAAAATTTTGAGACAGCCATTCTATTAAACGTAGTTTTAAGTTCTGGAAATTAGGTCTTTGAGGATGAAAACTCCCCCACAGCTCTCAGGGCAAGGGTTGTAAGTTATGCCTTGGGGGCATATAAGGTTTTGTATAGACAACATTGTCGTAGAAACTTCAAAGAGGGCTCATTGGATTGGAAATTGAAAGCTCTAGTTCACTTTTTAAGCGTCAAAAGATATTGGAGGGTAACCAGCTTCCCCCCCTAATCCCTATTTTCCCAAATACATCGAAAAAAATTTTAAGATAGCTATTTTGTTAAAAATAGTTCAAAGATCATATAACAAAAATTCCGGTGTTGACACAACCCACCAGGGCCCGGGGGTAGGCAATATAATTTATGCCTTGGGGGCATATATGGACTTTATGAAAGGGATGCTCGTATTAACTTCAAAGAGGTATCATTTGATTGGAAATTGAATGTTCTAGTTCACTTTTTAACAGTCAAAAGAGATTGGAGGGCACCTAGTCCCCCCCCCCGTCGTCGCCCTGTTTTCCTCAAACCCATCCGATAAGAGCTTCGAGATAGCTTTTTTTTAAAATAGTTCAAAGACCATATAACGAAAACTCAGGGGCCAACACAGCCCCCCAGGGCCCGAGGGCAGGTGTTGTAAGTTATGTCCTTGGGGAATATATGGTTCTTATTGAAGGGACGCTCGTAAAAAGTTCAGAGATGGCTCATTTGATTGGAAATTGAAGGTTCTAGTTAAGTTTTTTCGAGTCAAAAGATATTGGAGGGCAACTAGCCCCCCACGCACCTTTCCCCCAAATATATCCAATAAAAATATTGAGATAGGTATTAAGTTAAAAATTTCTCAAAAGTCAGATAACAAAAACTCAGGTGTCATTACAACCCCTCAGGGCCCGGGGAAAGGCGTTGTAAGTTATGCCCTGGGGTATATATTGTTCGTATGAAAGGGATGCTCGTATAAACTTCTGAGAGGGCTAATTTAATTGGATATTGAAATCCAGTCCTTTTTAAGAGACAAAAGTGATCAGAGGGCAACTAGCCCCCCACGTCCTTTTTTCCCAAATACATCTGATAAAAAATTTGAGGTAGCCATTTTGTTAAAAATACTTCAAAGATCATGTAACAAAACTGCTTTACGTATGGTCATTTGGTTAAAAATAGTTCAAATACCAGATAAGAAAAACTCCTGTGTCGACACAACCCCCCCCCCAGGGCCGGGGCAGGCGTTGTAAGTATTGCTCTGGGGACATATATGGTTCTTATGGAAGGTATACTCGTATAAACTTCAGAGAGGGTTCATTTGAATGTAAATTAAAAGTGGTAGTTCATTTTCTCAGAGTGAAAAAGATCGGAGGGTAACTATCCCTCCCAGCTCTCCATGCCTTTGGGCGTATCGGATGGATAAACCCATCCGATAAAAATTTCAGGTAACTATTTTGTTGAAAATAGTTCAACCATCAGATATTGAAACTCCAGGGTTGACACAACCTCCCAGGGCCGAGGGACAGGCGTTGTAATTTATACTCTGGGGATTTATATGGTTTTTATAGAAGGGATGCTCGTATAAACTTCAGAGAGGGCTCATTTGATTGAAAATAGAAAGTTCTAGTTCACTTTTAAAGAGTCAAAAGAGACAGAAGCTTAATCTAGTCCCCCCACGCCCATTTTTCCCCAAACCCATCCGATAAAAATTTTCAGATAGTCATTTTGATAAAAAATAGTTCAGATAATAAAAACTCCGAGGTTGACACAAACCCATTTTTTCACTTTGATATTGTTACTTTGATATCAGTTTTGATACTTTGATGAATATTTGATTTTTTTTATTTTTTTTTTAGTTTGATTTTGAAATAAGAAATTTTTAAAAGCTTCAAAACTTTTGCAATCAAAAACGAACAAAAATTAATCAAAAAAACTTTCCGAAAAAATAAGTTTTTCAAAGAAAAGTACAGGCCATTTTAAACTTAAGATCAGCAGATATAAATACATTTTAAAATTAAAACTCAAAACGACCAGAAGTTACTATTAAAGAATAAATGAAACCCAAAACGAACAGAAATTAAATAAAAAATCATAGCAAAAACATACAATAATTAATAATATAAATGAATAAATAGATCTTAAAGCGAGTAATTCTTAGATTTAATATGAAAATCAAGCTTAAGACGAAAAATATATTTTCCTATTGAAGTACAAATGAAACTTAAAAGAAACAGAAATTAAATAAAGCATCAATGCAAACAAACATACAATAGATATTAATGTAAATTAATAAATAAATCTTAAAATGAGTGAAACCTAAATTGAATATGCAAATTAAGCTTGAAACAAACAAAAATAATCACAAACAAGAGTTTGGGTATGACCTTCTTCTTTCACTGTAAAAGTCTAAAACCTACTGCTTCATTGCCGCTTTACTGAAAACTATATGCGTCATGAACAGTCTTGGAAAGTATTAACAACTTCAAATTCAATATTTGATGTATAATGATATTAATTGTCGAAAGATGCATCAGTTCAAGAATTTATATCGCTGTAATTGTATTTTTATTTTCAATACTGTAAGAACTGGAAAAGAAAATTTTTGTAATATAATTCGTTTTCAGTTAAGCGCCAATGACGCAGTAGGCTTTTGATTTTTATTCACAGATAGGAAAGGAGGCAGTATCCAAACACTTGTCTGTAATGAAACTATATTCGTCTTTAACAACTTTAAAAAGAGCTAATAAATTAAACTGAATATTTGATGTATAATGATATTAATTGTTGAAAGCTCATCAGTTCAAAATGTTACTATAGTTTTAATATTTATTTTCAGAGATACGTACAAAAGAAAATATTTGTCACAAAATTGGTTTTCAGTAAAGCGCCAATGGCGCAGCAGGTTTTAGACTTTTACAGTGAGAGAAGGAGGTCATACCCAAACTCTTGTTTGTGGTTATAATTGTTTGTTTCAAGCTTAATTTGCATATTCAATTTAAGTTTCACTCGTTTTAAGATTTATTTATCAATTTACATTAATGTCTATTGTATGTTTGTTTGCATTGATTGTTTATTTAATTTCTGTTCGTTTTAAGTTTCATTTGTACTTCAATAGGAAAATAATTTTTTCGTCTTAAGCTTGATTTTCATATTCAATCTAAGCATTACTTGCTTTAAGATCTATTTATTCATTTGTATCATTACTTGTTGAATTTTTTAGCTATGATTGTTTATTTAATTTCTGTTCGTTTTGGGTTTCATTTATTCTTTAATAGTAATTTCTGGTCGTTTTGAGTTTGAAATTTAAAAGGTATTGGTATCTGCTGAGCTTAAGTTTAAAATTGCCTTTACTTTTATTTTAAAAACTTATTTTTTCGGAAAGTTTCATTTAATTAATACCCATCGAAAGCTTAGAGCCCGAGATCCTTTGCCTGATTTTCAAATAGGGACCCCCCCAAAAAAATCAAGGAATTTTAATGAAAAATCAAACCGTCAAATTTGGCGTATCAGAGAACCTTACTGTAGAGGTTTCAAGCTCTCGTCTGCAAAAATTTGGAACTTTGTATATTTTGCCAGAAGAAAGATCACTGGCGCGTTGCTTTTTCCCAGAAGTGGACACACCAAATCAATGGTCCTAGATGATCGGTAAGGGGCTCATTCAAACGAAAATTAAGCGTTTTAGTGCCTTTTAAGTGACCAAAAAGATTGGAGAGCAATCATCCTTCCTTCCATGCCCCTTTTTCTTCAAAGTCGTCCGGTCAAAATTTTGAGATAGCTATATTGTTCAGTATAGTTGAAAGGTCCAATAATCATGCTTTTGTGGGTGACATGACCCCCACAGTCCTTTGAGAAAGGGCTGTAATTTATTAAACTTGCCCACTGTTTTCATATACTATTTTTATTGGGAGGCATACAGACATTTTTCTGGTGGAGGGATTTCTGCGAGGGATGGGGAGATTTTCTGCGGTCAAAATTTTCAGTGGCGAGGGAAGATTCCGGGGGGTGAAGTTTTAAAATAAACAGGAGAAAGTGGCCAGAATTCCAATGTCAAATTCTTTTCATTTGGCTTGCTTTCTCTTTGGCGATTCAATTTTACATGCAGACATGCTCCTGGGGAATTTTCAGGGAGAATTTTCAGGGGGGAATTTTCAGCGGGGTTGGAATTGTCTGGTGCTCTTTCTGTGGGGCTGATTTTCTGCGAGAGAAATCCTCCATGGGGGAATTTTCCACGCGAGAAATTTTCCATTGGGGGGGGGGTACTTTTGTTTGTTATGAAAAAGTTTTCTTTGGTCCCAACTCTTAAAGAACGACTTCTGAAACACAAGGGCCGTTTAATTAGAATAACAAGCTTTTTATAAATTGTAAAAACTTTAGCTTGAAGAGAGAGGGATTGAGGTGGGGACAACCCCCTACCTACCCTACCCCCGAGCTACCCTCATATACGGAATAAATTGTGTTCGTTGTCAGTTTTAATGTTATTCCTTACTTTCAGCTTTAATTTGTTTTTTGTTTCTTTTATTTATTTATTTATTTAACTTACACAAGGAAACGAGACTACTGTGCGTTAACATTCATTGATACTTGGAAATACCAAGAACAACAAATTAAAAACATTTTCGGTACTTGTATGATGTACCCTGACCGCTCAAGTTGTTCATTCATTAAAGCATATAGAACCAGTTCTTTTCGTTAGTTTCTTTCAGCTTAGCGTGAGACAAGATAAAAAGAAGTGACAGAATATATGGAAAATACATAATTTGGACTATATACTTGCACATTAGCGGGGGGTGGCGGCAAAGTATTTGGACAGTGTAAAGTTGGAAAATAATTCTTACTACATAATATGCAGAATAATTGTACCTATCACAATAATTACTCAGGCAGCAAGGATGGGGTAAATAGACAGGGAGTAGGGCTCATGATGAATAAGGAAGATGCCGAGTATTGTATAGAAAGAAAAAGTAATAACAATAGAAGACTAACCACTCATTTTATGACTGAAACTTTCAAGGCATCAATTATTGTTAAATCCGCCCCTGCAGACCTGACTTACGGACAAACTGATGAATCATATAAGATCCTTTTAAAGTTATAGGAGCAAATAGACAGGGTCCGAGGTAGAAATATGATGTTACTGGGAGATTTTAACGCCCAGGTTGGTAGAAATAGGGATAGATGGTATCATAACCTAGGTAAATTTGGTGTAGTAAAAGAAAACAGTAATGGATACGACTTTTGCAATTTTGTGGGTATAACAATCTAGTTATAACCAATACGGTGTTTGGTCATAAAATGGCTCATTTGTTAACATGGTATTCACGTGACGGTAAGACAGCGAATCTTATTGATTATGTTATTATAAACCGAAGACTGGCAGGATCAATACAAGATACTAGGGTATATAGGAGTGCCGTTATTGATGTTAGGAGTAAAAATCACCCTCTAGTAGTGTCTAGAGTTAATTTAAAGCTGAAATTTCGGACGGGTAACTACCTCCCGGGAAGATGTGATGTTGGTAGACTCCAGGATGAAAATTTGAGAGAAACTTTCCAGGAACAGTTGAATGCTATACTTCAGAGTTTAAAATTTGATGATGTGGAAGATGGTTGGAATCATTTTAGAAAAATTATTTGTGAAGTTGATGAAGGTGTCTTAGGGAAGAAAGTTAGAACTGCAGCTAAGAATATTAGTGAAAAAGCTTTATGATTGATAGCAAGGAGAAAGGACTGGTTGAAGAATTACCTTAGTGATAGATCATATGAAAACCAAAGGGCCGCAATTAGCGATAAAGAAAAATCTAAAGAGAGATGGGCCGAACATTTCGAGAATTTGCTTAACCGAGATAGAGTTGAAGGAAGAGATATAAAGGAAAATGAAAAAGTTTGTGATACTTTGTATGTGAAGGAAGATTTGTTTTGTGAATTAGCGACAGTACTAAAAGGATTACAAAATAATAAGGCTCCAGGTGCTGATAGTGTGGTAAATGAGTTTCTTAAATATGGTGGCTCTGAGGTTAAAAATAAGTTACTGAAGATAGTGAATATGATTTTTGAAAAAGGGGAAGTTCCTAACGATTTTAGGAAAACTTTAATTAAGCCACTTTATAAGAAAGGTGATAAAAGTGAGTGTGGTTATTATCGAGGGATTAGTCTGGTCTCTCTGTAGGTAGTAAATTTTTAGTAATATGATATTTTTTAGACTGAGAGATGTTGTAGACAAATTTTTAAGAGAAGAAAAGCGTGGTTTTAGAAAAGTTAGAGGATGTGTCGAAGAAATTTTCACTCTTAGGTTAATAATTGAAAAGTGCCTGAGTTTTCAAACCCCTTTGTTCCTCAATTTTGTAGATTATGAGCAAGCGTTCGATTCTGTTGATACAAGAGCTTTAGTGAAGGTCTTATCCTTGTATAGTATATCAGGTAAATATATTAAACTGATTAGTGCTATGTACGAGAATAACAGTGCTGCGTTTAAGGTAGGAAATGAGGTTAGTAGTTGGCTTCGTATTTAATTAGGAGTGAAGCATGGTTGCGTTCTATCCCCCTTTATATGGATTATTTTGATGGACTTTGTCTTAAGGAGCACAGTGAAGGCAATGGGAGAACATGGAATCAAATGGGGAGGAAAAACTTTCCTGGTCTTAGATTATGTTGATGATTTAAGCATCCTAGATGAAAGTGTGATCAAAATGAATGAAGTTTTAGAGGTTTATCAGGTGGACAGCTTCACTTACCTTGGTAATATTATTGGTAAAGATGGTGGGAGCAGTGAAGATGTCAAAAGTAGAATAGCCAAGGCTGAGGGTGTTTTTTTCACAGTTAAAAAAAGTCTGGAAGAATAGGAAGACAATTCTACAAACCAAGATTAGAATATTAGAAGCTAGAGTGGTGACAGTGGTCAAATGTGGCAGTTGTCTGAGGCATGGGTGCTCTGATAATTGGATGCATATTTAATTGATGTTTTCCAGAAAAATTACTTAAGGATTGTTCTAGGTGCCCGGCTGACTGACCGTATTTCAAACAGTAGGCTGTACGAAAAATGTGGTTCAATACCACTCTCTAGGGTTATAATGAAAGAAAGGTTGAGGTGGCTAGGGCACGTTGTGCGGATGAAGGATGACTGATTGCCGAAGATTGTTCTTTTCGGCCAACCGTCTAGGGCTAAACAGAAAGCAGGTCATCCTCGTTTGGGGTGGGAGGACATCATAGAGAAAGATTTAAAGGAAATGGGAACTTCAAGGGCGGGTGTAAAAAGGGACTCTTTGAATAGAATAGGATGGAGGAGGAGCGTGCGTAGCTGTGTTGGCCTCAGGCGGCTTGGTGCTGTGGTAAGTTGTTAGTAGTAGCAGTAGTAGTAGTAACACAATAATTGTACCTAACACACTAGGCATGCACATCCAATATATTTTACCCCTCCTCCAGGGCCGTATCCTTAGTATGAAAATATATACCCCAAATTTGCTACTAAAGCATTATATTTTTATCATACCTAGGTGTAATACATTAGGATTGAGCGTCAGAGAAACATATTAGAAGAATATTAGGTCGGGGTTATATCATAAAAGTAACACGTTTTCTCCCCCTGAACCCAGAGAAATCACTAGCAAAGTGTTTTGTTGGGGGGGGGGGATTTTGGACTGGCTGGTCAATTTTACTGACCGATTTGGGTGATGTTACTATTAAAATCCCTTCATTTTTTGTTTAATACCGACAAAAACTAATCTTCTTTCACTGAGTTTACATCATACATTTCCTAGGCTCATTTACCCTCATAAAAAAAAGAAGCCAGTAACCGACTGGGTGCACAATAGAAAAGCTCTCTCACCCCGTACGTGACGCCCGTGCATGGATCCATCTTAGGTCTATCCATACCTAAAAACTACAGTTGTCTAAGATTTTCTTTTAGTTAATCCAAAATTATGAAATTTTTGGGGGAAGAACCAGATATTAATTATTGTTGTAACACTGAACTGTGAAAATGAACAATCAAAACTAATAACTTAAATTTGACAATAGATTTGGTCTGTATATATTCAAACATTAGCAATCTATTGATTCGCAAAGACAACCGCACCTTCAAAGGATAGCTACATCATCCGAAATTGTTTCGTTTTACATGGTTTTAGCTTATTTTTGCCATTATTTCACACTTGCGTTACCTTTTTAAGTTTGGCACCGGCTACCTCCAAAACTGCACTTGGAGGTAACAATTGAGTTCCCAGCAATTTCTGAAGTTTATGCCCTTCCTACACCCCCCAAAAAATTAATGTTTTAGATACTAATAATTAGCATTATTCAACCTGAAAGTTTGCAAAAGATATGGACCTTTCAGGCCGTTCGCCCAAATCATTTCATTTTTCGTCAAGCTTTAGCTTTGGGCTTTCACCCTGTGCCTTGTTCTAATTTTTCCCTGTGTTTTTAAAAACAGACTGAGTTTTGTAGTGTATGCACCAATACTCAAAATTTTTTTTTTTTTTTTGTGGGTAAACCACTGGAAAAAAAATCAGTTTCAGAAACACCAAAAGTTAGCGTTATACAATCCTTAGACGTGATGAAAATGATGAAAATACATTAATGCATTAAAATGCAGTCTATTTTTGGAACTAGAATATGTCACACCTTTTCAGTCCTTTAATGATAAGTGGTCTTTTTCTGTCAAGTGACTGAACGTGTGACTGATCCACTTTCCTACCTCTTTTATTTCAAATGTATTACAAATCAATAACTGACCTTCCCACCAAGAGATGGGTCCAAGACCCATAGCCTGGAAAAAAAGAAAATTTGTAGCTGAAATTGTCCCTCCCCTAAGAAATATAAAGGAATATTTTCCTCAACAACTGTCTTTTGTTGTTGTTATTTGCTTCATTGTTAAACCTATTAAGCAAATGGACTGCTGCAAGCTTAGTTCTAACTAAATTTTGACGGTATCTTAAAAAGCTTATATGGTATCTAACCTATGTTAGGTATCTAACCTAACATGGAAATGAAGCGAGTTTAGTTAAACTGGTCCATTTCTGTCATGTGACTGAACGTGTGACTGATCCACTTTCCTACCTCCTTTATTTCAAATGTATTACAAATCAATAACTGACCTCCCCACCAAGAGATGGGTCCACGACCCGTAGCCTGGAAAAAAAGAAAATTTGTAGCTGAAATTGTCCCTCCCCTAAGAAATATAAAGGAATATTTTCCTCTACAACTGTCTTTTGTTGTTGTTATTTGCTTCATTGTTAAACCTATTAAGCAAATGGACTGCAGCAAGCTTAGTTCTAACTAAATTTTGACGGTATCATAAAAAAGCTAACATGGTATCTAACCTATGTTAGGTATCTAACCTAACATGGAAATGAAGCGAGTTTAGTTAAACTGGTCCATTTCTGTCATGTGACTGAACGTGTGACTTATCCACTGTCCATCCTCTTTTATTTCAAATTTATTACAAATCAGTAACTGATCCCTCCCCCATCAGGAGATGGGTCCAAGGCCCATACCCTGGAAAAATAGAAAATTTTTAGCTGCAACTGCCCCTCCCCCTTTTCCCATGTGAAATATAAAGAAATATTTCCTCTACAACTGTCTTTTCTGCTGTCATGTGCTTCATTGTCAAACCTGTTAAGCAAATTAACTGCTGCAAGCTTAGTTCTAACTAAATTTTGACGGTATCTAACCTAACATGGAAATGAAGCAAATATCCAGTGGTTCATCTCTTTTTCACCCCCCCCCCCACAGCTTCTCATTATTCGATGAGTAGGTTATTGTTCAATGAATATTGTTTTACCTTTCCTCGGGCTTTAGCTTTGGGTAGTACAGGTCGGCTTCTGTCATTTGGCTGGACGTGCTTCAAACGGATCCCCTTTTCAACCTCTTTCATCATTGTAGTCCAATCTGGTCTTTTCCTTGGTGTTTGCCGCAGTCTTTCTAACTTTGCTTTTGCAGATTCCGATATATCTTTCTTATCTGAATATAAGAAATAGATATTCGTTAATATTCTAATACAATCATATCATCTGTTCATTCTTATGTGATATTTTCTATGTTGGCATAAGTTTAATGTCCTTATAAATTTTTTCATGTCTTTATTTACGTTCTCGTGTTGTGGTATGTTCTTCTATGTTTTATATTGTTGCAAGTTGACTTATTTTTGTTCTCATGTTCTAAATGGTATGTTCATTCTCTATGTGTTATCATGCTTTTATATGTTTTATTTACTTCTTTTCTCTTGCTCTAATGGGATATCATATTTTTCATATATATAATATGTTTTCATATATATTTTTGACATATATTTAAAAATTTTCATAAACAATTTTTTTCATATAAATATATATATATATATATATATATATATATATATATATATATATATATATATATATATATATATATATATATATATATATATATATATATATATATATATATATATATATATATATATATATATATATATATATATATATATATATATATATATATATATATATATATAATTTTCATATATAAATTTATCATATATAAATTTTTAATATTTTTCATATATAAACGAATCCTCCGGTTTCCACATATTCCAAAGCTAATTCCGTCTCTCAGTCCTTTTTTAGTGAGACGAGATAGCTGTTCCTGGTTACTAATTAAATAAAAAAAACAAGTTTTTTAAACTGAAAGTAAGGAGCGACATTAAAACTTAAAACGAACAGAAATTATTCCGCATATGAAAGGGGCTGTCCCCTCCTCAACGCCTCGCTCTTTACGCTAAAGTTTTTTATTGTTTTAAAAAATAAAGTTTTGAGACATAGTCAAACTTTAGCGTAAAGAGCGAGGCATTGAGGAGGGGACAACCCCTTTCATATACGGAATAATTTCTGTTCGTTTTAAGTTTTATTGTCACTCCTTACTTTCAGTTTAAAAAACTTGTTTTTTTTATTTAATTTTTGAACGTTTTTGAATAAATGCAGGTTTTGATCTTGGCTCACCGTACATGAATAATTAAAACAAAATTTTCATATTAATTTACTTTTATTTAGTTAAATGGCTTTCTCGAAACTTGTTTAATTATATTTACGAACGTTTTTATTAGTAATAAATATACGTAACTTACGAATTAAATTACGTAGCGAACTTCTATATTAATATATGCTTAATTTGTTTATTATGGGGTTCGCCCCCTAGTCAATACCTTGCTCTTTAAGCGAAAGTTCGAATTTTGTTCCAATTCTTTAAAAATTCCGCACAATCACAAAGGCCGTTAATTAGAATAAATAGCTCTTATGAAAGTACTAAGAAATCTTTGGCTTAAAGAGCGGGGTATTGACTACGGGGTGAACCCAATCATATATGTAATATTTTCTGTTCGTTTGAAGTTTCGATGTTGCTGCTATTGCAGTTGAAATACTTATTTTTTTATATTAAATTTCTGATCATTTTTTAAATAATACTGGGAAGTCCGGCGTCCCCTTCATAGCAATGTCCCTTCCCCCAAGAAAACTTCCTTCATGGAAAGATCCTCCCACAGAACCTCCGACCCACCCCCCCCCACTACCAGGAATAATATCTCCTGAAAACGTCTGTATGCTTCCCAATAACCAATACTATATGTTAACATTGGGTAAAGTTAATAGCTTTAAGCCCTCCCCCCGGGTATTTTAGGGGATTAAGTCATCCTAAAAGACATATTTATTATATTTTCGAACATGGTGAACAAAATGGCTATCTCAAAATTTTGATCAGGTGACTTTGGGAAAAAAATGAGCGTGGGAGGGGGCCTAGTTGCCCTCCATTTTTTTTTGTCACTTAAAAAGGGCACTAGAACTTTTAAATTCCATTCCAATGAGCCCTCCCACGATATTCTAGGACAACTGGTTCGATACGAACACCCCTGGGGAAAAAAAAAAACAAAAAAAAAAACAAATAAACACGCACCCGTGATCTTTCTTCTGGCAAAAAATGCAAAATTCAACATTTTGGTTGCTGGGAGCTTGAAACCTTTACAGTAGGGTTCTCTAATACGTGGAATCTGATGGTGTTATTTTCATTAAGGTTCAATAACTTTTAGGGGGTCTTTCCTCCTTTTTTCGAAAATCGGCCAAATTTCCTCAGGCGCCTAACTTTTGATGGGTACTTAAACTTAATGAAACTTATATATTTGAAATCAGCATTAAAATCTGATTCTTTTGATGTATATATTTGTATCAAAATACCGTTTTCTAGAGTTTCGGTTACCATTGAGCCGGGTCGCTCCTTACTTACAGTTCGTTACCACGAACTGTTTGATAAATGACTTAGTGAAATAAGAATGTTTTAGTCAAGTTGATTACGCAATTTTGAATTTCTTAGTTTCTTTTTACTAATTTTTTCACTAATCATATGAACGAAAGAGCACTTTCAAGTAGAAATATAGAGAGAAGTGGACTAAGGGTGTACTGCAAGATGGCTTACAGGCTCTTCTATTGGAACTAAATATTGCCAAATATAAATTTGATAAAATATTTAAGATATGAGTAATTTTAGTTTATTAACATTTATTTTGATTTAAAAATCCCCCCGGGAATGCAATCTATATTTAAAAAAATCTGCCGATGCTGGGAGTTCGCTTCTTCTCCTTGTGTCCTAGAACAAAAACACTTATGGAGGTTACATCTTTCTTTTCTTTTTCTCGTCTTTTTAAATGTTACTAAGTTGAAGTCGTTGTTGCATACAAAATAAGTAGACACTAGATTCGACTGTATCCAGGCTTGTTATTCGAGTGGAAGGGAAGACAAAAATAATTTTTGTTTGGGGGGATTTACCCAAAGATTTTTTGTGAGGGGGGGGGGGCTGAGGGTTTTTCATGCAATTCTTATACGAGTTACGAGTTCGAGATTATTTTTTTGAGGTGGGGGGTGGTCAAAACCAGTACCCCCTCTTCTGAATACACCCCAACCATTTATTGTCTTTTTGGGATCAGTAGGCTTCTTTGGAACTTAAGTACAGCACATATTTGATTATTTTTTATATATTTTTTTTTCTTTGTCGAATGGCTCATAACGCTTAATTTTGACTTACGTCTGAATTTTTTTGTCTATATAAATAAGATTATATAGTTTTGATCCTGCCCGAAGATAACTAGCAAAAAAAATTTATTCTGGGATGCTACGGCTCAAACGGAAAAGATCATGGCTGTGTCAAATAAAAGCTGCTGTGGACTGGGCAACACTATCACAGGACTTTCGAAATGAGCGGCAACGTTGCCACGAACTTCAGGTAATGATGGATCGGTTAGGAGCAGAATTAAAGACCGTGATATCCAGATTTGGACGCATGTAGTTCGAGTTCATAGACGTTGAAGTTTTATTTCAAAGTGTGAGGTGCTCGTTATGGGTCATCATTTTAAACTAAATGTGTTAAGGACTTAATCTCGGATTGTATCGGTATTAGAGGATATCCCTTGCCCCATATATAATTTACGATGTGACGAAGTGGCCCACAGTCTTGCAGAGTTGCCAGCTGCTATCTCTTTTTAATGTTTTTTTTGCATGCAGACGACTGTAGAAAGGACAATCGTTCAGGCTTGTACATGTGTGAATGAAGAATTCTAAGAAATGATGTAAACTTGTGGTTGTTGGAGGCGAGAGAGAAAATTTGCACTTATGTTATTCATTTTGTGTTGTTGTTGCCACGAATGCTGAATGTTTCATTGTAAGACCTTGTGTAGCTTATACATTCCTCTTCTTCTGTTGTTGCTGCATTGTAAGAACTGTTGCATTGTGCAATGTTGCAGTGTTATCAAATAAAAGCTGATGTGGACTGGACTGCACTATCGCAGTCCATTGTAGGAAATAAGCAGTATTTTAGGAAAATAAGAAATGACGACATAACTTTACCTGGCATGGGTGGTGGAAGGGGCGGGCCAGGTGGCATTGGTGGTGGCCCTGGTATCGTTGGTGCCATTTGGTTACTCAATGAACTACTTCTCGAAAGAGGTTGAGAAAGTACTATAGATGTGGCAGATGTCCTCCGCTGGCCAGTGGCAGGAACTGGTGGAGGTTGAAATATCCAAATGGGAGGCCTGTAAGATGTTCAAACATAGCTTAATGCTTAGTAGTACGCTTTCACGGGCATCAGCATTTATGAATACGAGCATATAAACGAGTTCAGTTACCCTCTTAGCTAATAGCTATACAGGGGGCCGCACAACTCGCTTTCCTGTTTTAAAATACAATATCTTTTCTTCAATTCATTTTTATTTTCAGGGATTTAAAACTATATCGTTGGAAATTCAAACATAAGTAAATACGCAACCAAAAAAAGTGTAAAGATAGTTGAACTTTATTTGGAAAATGGACGATCAACTATTGAAACACTGAAACCTAATATAATACTATTGCTGAGTCATATTTTATTCATTCTAGCTGTCCTGGGGTAGAGAAACGGCTAATAAATTTGCAATTCGAATGAGCTAGTCGTATTAGGCGCTTCTGAATTTCAGCAATTAAGGAATCTGCAAATAACAAATGGCAAGAAGTCAATCAACTCTATTCTGTAGTAGGAACTCCATACTCCACGTAGAAATAAACAAAATTTAATAAGTTTATAAAATACCATTAAGTCAAATACACATCGTATTAATTCATTCGGTTATTAATGTTGAAACAACAATTATGCATTATTATTACATATTAAATAAATAATGTCAATAATCTTAGGACCTGTAAATAAGTTTTGGTACTTGTGTAGAATCTGGTAAGTGCGCGACATTTGTATTGCAAAGATCTTTATGAAAACAGGTTTACGCTGCCTTGTGAGATATAAACAAACGGTTTCTCTCTCCGGGAACTATATTTAAAATTTAGCTTTTTGGAGTTTAGGGGGACTAAAAGGTACCTAGGTTGGGTTAGTTTAGGTTAGGCTAGGTTACGTATTTAATATATGCTACGTTTTACCTCCTCACCCCCCCCCCCGCCTAATGTAAAAACATAAAGCCCAAATTTATTTCTGAAATATTATATTTTCAGCCTGTTTTATTTCATTAGCATTAACGAAACTTCACTTATCGCGTACTTACCAGATTCTACACAAGTACCTAAGGTTTTTCCATTGCATTAAAGTTACATGAATAATATCAAGATGTTAGCTAAACGCTATTTTAATTGTATGCTATTGTACACATGGCCCCCAATCCATAACCCAATAAAACGTTACAGATCTTCAAACGTCTTATTAGTTAATATTATTGTTAATTTTTAATTGTTTGTTAAGGGTTATTGATAAATAACACATCGATAACATAGTTAATAATTGTATGCAAGAATTTACAATGTATTAATATTACATTAAAAAAGTATATATATTACACTAGAGTCATTAATAATAGTACCAGGAGACCGAGCTTCACTCAGTGAAAAGAAAGAAAAAAAAATTTAATCTCTTTCGTGAAACAATTTTAATTTAATTTTATATTTTTCGCTTTTGTAATTAAAACCATTAAGGTATTGGACATTTGGAACGCCATTCATATGAAAATGTTTTTCTAAAATTAAGTCTCTAAGCAAATTTTTTCTAAGTCCTATCTAGATCGTTTTTTCAATCGAAAAAAGAGTAATTATCTTATTACAACAGTCTTTCTAAAGGAACAATAATCACCGATCGAAGCTCTGTCTCCTGTTATATAAATTATTACAGTAGTTTTTCTGCCGCAATACGTAGCATATAGAGCAAAGCAATTAATAATGTAACTTCTTCTGCTCATGCTCAAGGCTTTATATCGTCAGGGGTATCTAATTTCAGTCAGCAGATGATTTACAAAAATCATTACGGGGACTGGGAGGGAAAAAAGAATTTTCACAAAGTTGTAGCCTAATAAGATCGTTTTTCACACAGGAAAAAGGTAGTGTGCCGATTTACAAAAAAAAACTATATTAGTGGTTTCAAGAAAAAATTTACATGTTTACAATTACTGCTTGCTTAATAGGACAAGTTTAGTAACATTTGCAACATATTATATCTTTAAGTCAACTACTAGCCTAACTTCTTCCTTGTACCGCAGCGATATGATATTATTATTAAAAAAAAAATTCTTTAGAATTTTTACGTATCAGCACGGGTCCTTCATTACTTACGATTTATTACTACGAACTGTTTGATGTCGCTCATCTACATTTATATATTTTTAAAAATATATAAATACATGTATATGTTATATGTATTATATTTAAAGGTATATATTAAAATGTATTATATTTTAAAAATGGGCCTCATTAAAATCGTAGAATGAAAAAAATTCGTTAGAATTTTTACGTATCAGCACGGGTCTCTGATTACTTACAATTTATTACTACGAACTGTTTGATCTCGCTCATCTATATTTATATATTTTTAAAAATATATAAATACATGTATATATTATATGTATTATATTTAAAGGTATATATTAAAATGTATTATATTTTAAAAATGGGCCTCATTAAAATCGTAGAATGAAAAAATTCGTTAGAATTTTTACGTATCAGCACGGGTCTCTCATTACTTACAATTTATTACTACAAACTGTTTGATGTCGCTCATCTATATTTATATATTTTTAAAAACATATAAATACATGTATATATTATATGTATTATATTTAAAGTTATATATTAAAATGTATTATATTTTAAAAATGGGCCTCATTAAAATCGTAGAATGAAAAAATTCGTTAGAATTTTTACGTATCAGCACGGGTCTCTGATTACTTACAATTTATTACTACGAACTGTTTGATCTCGCTCATCTACATTTATATATTTTTAAAAATATATAAATACATGTATATATTATATGTATTATATTTAAAGTTATATATTAAAATGTATTATATTTTAAAAATGGGCATCATTAAAATCGTAGAATGAAAAAATTCGTTAGAATTTTTACGTATCAGCACGGGTCTCTCATTACTGACAATCTATTACTACAGCCTGTTTGATGTCGCTCATCTATATTTATATATTTTTAAAAACATATAAATACATGTATATTTTATATGTATTATATTTAAAGTTATATATTAAAATGTCTAATATTTTAAAAATGGGCCTCATTAAAATCGTAGAATGAAAAAATTCGTTAGAATTTTACGTATCAGCACGGGTCTCTCATTACTTACAATTTATTACTACAAACTGTTTGATGTCGCTCATCTATATTTATATATTTTTAAAAATATATAAATACATGTATATATTATATGTATTATATTTAAAGTTATATATTAAAATGTATTATATTTTAAAAATGGGCCTCATTAAAATCGTAGAATGAAAAAAATTCGTTAGAATTTTTACGTATCAGCACGGGTCTCTCATTACTTACAATTTATTACTACAAGCTGTTTGATGTCGCTCATCTATATTTATATATTTTTCCAAAATTACAGGACCGCCAAAGCCCTCATTACAAATCGTAGAATGAATGGATTATTATCAACAATGCTCTTTTTCAAAATTCTTTTTCTTTTTTTCATAAGAAAGTTTCTTTCTCTCCTAAGAACGTTTTCCAACAGAAAATGTGGATTAGATATATTTGTGTGTTTTGCCAAAATAACATAAATACCAGCGTCACCATTAAAACGCGTTAGAAGCACAGACTATTTGTAAACAACGAACATGCAAGAAATAACTTACATTCTCTAGCTTTGACTGAACTTGTCCCAAAGACTCAGAAGTACAATACGTTCTAGGCTATTAAACAAACAGACGGCACAAAGTAAATCTAGAAGAAATAGACTATATATTTGTCTGCAGATATATAGATTATAACTAAACATTAATGTGGCCATATGAATAGCAGAAGATATGGAACCTCGGCCACAATTCATGCATCTTTCTTGGTACAGAAAATTAAGGTTAAAAATATTCATAAATACCTTAAAGGCTTATTTTCCGTGGTTTAACTTTTTTTTAAATATACATTTTTTTACCAAGTGTAATCATGCGTTTTTATGCGTCCATTCGACCATAATTTTGTAGGAACCAAAGCTGGTTGTTTTGGGTCTCAGGGATTCAGTTTCATCTTGATGTGTAGTGACGACCAAAGACACTTTTAAGCTTTCTTACATAGCTTTCCTTGTAGACAAACCGAAAGAGTCTTGTGCCAACGGATTTGTAATATCAATTTGACAAACATTACGACAAAGAATGGAACCTCCTCAGAAGAAAGTAAATAGATTTTCTTGCAATATAGGGTTATTAACTCTACCCATTGTTATTTTTTGGGTGTGCACTCTATGGCTCTCTAGCCCTGTTCTAGGTCACCCACAGTAGTGCCAAGGTTTCTAAGCCTCTGTATAAAGCAGGAAGCCAAATTGAGCAACAGCTCTTATGCAATATATATATATATATATATATATATATATATACACACACACACACACACACACACACACACACACACACACACACACACACACACACACACACACACACACACACACACACACACACACACACACACACACACACACACACACACACACACACACACACACACACACACACACACACACACACACACACACACACACACACACACACACACACACACACACACACACACACACACACACACACACACACACACACACATATATATATATATATATATATATATATATATATATATATATATATATATATATATATATATATATATATATATATATATATATATATATATATATATATATATATATATATATATATATATATATATATATATATATATATATATATATATATATATATATATATATATATATATATATATATATATATATATATATATATATATATATATATATATATATATATATATATATATATATATATATATATATATATATATGTTTGTACTTTTTGTACTTTGTTTTAAAAATGTTTTTACTTTTATAACTTTAATAAATCAAATAATATTAACATTTTGATTACTAAATATTAGTATATGTATATTAAACTGACAATGCACATTCATTTGTATTTTCTCAGTAAAGTGCAAATTTTGTTCTGGCCTTGGGAAGGCTTAGGGTTTTGCGCCCAACTTATGTTAATTTCTGCTCGTTTTGAGTTTGACTCGGTTATTTATTGTAATTTCTGTTCGTTGTGGGTTTCATTTATTTATCGATGCTGATTTGTGGTAGTTTCACGCTTGGTAGATTATTTGATTTTATTTTTGGTCTTTTTTTTGTTTAATGAAGTTCTTTACTTTTCTTTGAAAAACCTATTTTGTAGAAATTTTTTTTTTTAATTTATTGCTACTTAAAAGGCTACTTTACGGAACAGGCTTAGAGCCTACGTAAATTCGTCTCTCCGGGTTTAAAGATTGGTTTTGTTTTTTAAAGTTCCAGACATGATCCCTTTAATGATTTAATAAAAAAAAGTTTTTTTAACTGAAAGTAAGGAATGACGTTAAAACTTAAAACGAACAGAAATTATTCCTTATATGAAGAGGGCTGTCCCCTCCTCAACGCCTTGCTCTTTACGCTAAAGTTTTTTTATTGTTTAAAAAACTAGAGTTGTGAGAAGGTCAAACTTTAGCGTAAAGAGCGAGGTGTGGAGGAGGGGACAGCCCCTTTCATATACGGAATAATTTCTGTTCGTTTTAAGTTTCAATGTTGCTCTTTACTTTCAGTTAAAAACCTGTTTTTTTATTTAATTTTTAATGTTTTTGAATTAATGTAGGTTTTGATTTTGGCTCACCGTATATGAATAATTAAAACAAAATTTGCATACTAATTTTACTTTTATTTGGTTAAATTGCTTTCTTGAAACATGTTTAATTTTATTTACGAATGTTTTTATTAGTAATAAATATACGTAACTTACGAATTAACAAACGTAACGAACTTCTATATTAATAGATTTTAAATACGTATATTATGGGGTTCGCCCCCTAGTCAATACTTTGCTCTCTAAGCTAAAGTTCGAATTTTGTTCCAATTCTTTAAAAATGACCCTTAATCACAAAGGCCGTTAATTAGAATAAATAGCTTTTATGAAAGTACTAAAAAATCTTTGGCTTAAAGAGCGAGGTATTGAATAGGGGGTGAACCCAATCATATACGTAATATTTTCTGTTCGTTTTAAGTTTTGATGTTGCTCCTTACTTTCAGTTGAAAAACTTGTTTTTTTTTATTTAATTTCTGATATTTTCCTTTAATAATGCTGGAAAATACGGCAATTCATAGCAATGTCCCTTCCCCCATGAAAACTTCCGTCATGGAAAGATCCTCCCATACAAACCCCGACCCCCCCACCCCCCACCTACCAGAAAAAATCCCTCATGAAAACGTCTGTATACTTCCCAATAACCAATACTATTTCATAACATTGGGTTAAAGTGCATAGCTTTCAGCCCTCCCCCCGGGGACTTTGGGGGATTAAGTCATCCTGAAAGACATAGTTATCATATTTTCGACCATGTTGAACAAAATGGCTATCTTAAAATTTTGATCGGATGTCTTTGGGAAAAGAATGAGCGTGGGAGGGGGCCTAGTTGCCCTCCATTTTTTGGTCACTTAAAAAGGGCACTAGAAATTTTAAATTTCCGTTCCAATGAGCCCTCCCACGATATTCTAGGACCACTGGGTCGATATGATCACTCCTGGAAAAAAACAACAAAAAACATAAAAAAAAAAAAAAAAGATAAACACGCATCCGTGATCTTTCTTCTGGCAAAAAATAGAAAATTCCACATTTTTTTAGATAGGTGCTTGAAACCTCTACAGTAAAATTCTCTGCTACACTGAATATGATGGTATGATTTTCAGTAAGGTTCTATAACTTTTAGGGGGTCTTTCTACCTTGTTTCTAAAATCAGCCAACTTTTCTCAGGCGCATAACTTTAGACGGGTAAGACTAAACTTGATGAAACTTATATATTTGAAATTAGCATTAAAATCTGATTCTTTTGATGTATCTATTGGTATCAAAATTCCGTTTTTTAGAGTTTCGGTTACCATTGAGCCGGGTCGCTCCTTACTTACAGTTCGTTATCACGAACTGTTTGATTACCTGCGACAAGTTCATGTACTATATTCACGAGCTCATAGTAAAACTGTCTGAAAAGATCTTCCTTTTTTAAAACAAGACGACTGTTTTTGCAGGGGCTTCAGTTCAGGAAAACGAAAGGGGGAGAGGGGTAAGAATTTTTTTCAATTTTTCTATAACGATACAAATAAAAGAATTGGTCAAAATATAAGCGGATCAATTTTCTATTTTTTCAAGTTCTTCAATTATAATAGCAAAAGATGCTATTCGGAATCTAGAGATGTCAATTGTCTTCCTGCCCTCTCCCCCACCCAAACGGTGACCCTGCTTTTTAGGAGGGTATTTGACACTCGACTAATTTTATTTCAAGCCGAATTTATTCTTTCACGATGTCCTGAGGAATGTCACTGGACAAAGTATGTGCAAGGCTAATTTAGACATTTAGAAAAATATTTTGTCTATATGTCTTAAATATCTAGAATCATAATGGTGTTTATGTTTATCAATTTTTTTTATAAATTCTCAAAAATTTTAATTGTTTCCTTACTGATTTTAGTTTTTCATTACAAAGCAGTTGGTTTATCTTGCTAAAACAAAAGATTTTAGAAGTAAACAAACAGATCTTTTTTGGCCACTTTTAAAACAAAACCGCTGAATAAACTCTCCTGGAGTGGAATACTAGTTTATCCAAAAAAATCTTCTAAAACCTTTCGTCTCGGGATATCCATTTCTTTTTTTTTCTTTTTTCCTTTCTAGTATAGGCTACATTATAACATATACAATGATTTTTTTAGTCACAAAATTTTCTGGAAACGGTGATCATAGTGAAGAAAAAGGAAATTTTGTATGGTAACGCTGGACAGGAGCAGGAGAGATACTAAAAGTGGACTATTTCTTAGAATAGAAAAATATTAGCCTTGATTTACGTATATTACGTGGCAAACTGAGCATGTTTGGAATATAAAAGCTTATGCCACATAATTTTAAGTAAATATTCTGTGTCAAACAGTTCATGGTAACTAACTTTAAGTAAGGAGCAACTTGGCCCAATAATGACCAAAAAATACAAAGCAATTTTAATAAGAATTAATATATAAAAATGATTTTTATGCTGATTCCACATACAGTAATTTCTTTAAGGCGTTTTTGGAATTTTTCACATTTCAAAAGCTGTGAGCCTGAAAAGAATTGCCTGATTTTTGAAACAGGGAGGAAATACCCTCAAAAAGTCAAGCTATCTTAATTAAAATCACTTCCTCAGATTCAGCATATCAGAAAACTCTACTACAAGGCAGGGGCGGATCCAGGATTTTTTAGGGGGGGGGGAGCGCAAAATAGGTTGATCCGATAAACTTGCGTTAGGAGCAAGTTTAATTAACGCAAACTTGAGTTAATTAAGTAAATTACACTACTTTTGACTACGCTAGGGGGGAGCGCACCCCTGCCCTCCTGGATCCGCTACTGCTACAAGGGCTTACTATCAACAAAAATGTGGAACTTTGCTATTTTGCCATTATCATGAATTATAAGAAATTTATTACACTTTTTTATCTTTTCCTCTTTTTTTAATTTCCGTATAATCTCTTTTTGGGGTTGGTGCACCTCAGCTCAACTGACATTCATCGGGGGAAAGTACATTGTAAACATGTTTCGGACATAAGTAACAAGACTTTGGAGTTGCCAGTAGCCTACAAGGGGAAAACGAAAAATTTAAACAGTAAACAGTGAAAATCTAAAAGCAATACGGAATAAAAAAAATGCTTGAAAAAAATAATGCCCTGGAACAAAGTAGAATATAAAAGAGGATGAATAAAAAAAAATTAACAAAGGTCTGGAATTTAACAGGAACAGCTCAATTGCATATATAGATTGAATATTCAATTTTGTTTGTTGATTAGATTGAAGATGTTCTTTAAACCTCCATACGTAAGAATATACTAAAAGCAGTGTTAGTTTGTTCTTAGAGCCTTCCTTGGGGAGTGGAGGGGGAAGGACTGTAGTGGTAACTGTAAAGTTTTAAAGTGATCTAATAAGTCCTTGAATTACTCACTGTGGCTGTTTTAACCATGAAACTTCCAGGAAACAGTTGTAATGTTTAAAAATAATTAAATAAAAAACAAGTTTCTCAACTGAAAGTAAGGAGCAGCATTAAAACTTAAAACGAACATAAATGATTACGTATATGAAGGGTTGCCCCCTCGTCAATACCTCGCTATTTAAGCTAAAGTTTGAATTTTGTTTCAATTCTTTAAGAATGACCCCTGAATCACAAAGGCCGTTTGATTAGAATAAATAGTTCTTTTGAAACTACTAAGAAAAACTTTAGTGTAAAGAACGTGGCACTGACGAGGGGGAGAACCCTCTCATATACGTAATAATTTCTGTTCGTTTTAAGTTTTAATGTTGCTCCTTACTTTCACGATAAATAAAAGTTCAAATAGAGATAAAGTCCTTTTGATAGACAGTGTTTCACAAACAGTGATAAAATTTCACAAAAAATACTAGATATTTCGGTCACATATGAAGTGACAGTCATCAGTAGTAAAACTAAACTATTTAGTTTTACTAGTGATGACGGTCACTGAATATGTGACCGAAATATTTAGTATTTTTCTGTGAAATTTTATCACTGTTTGTGAAACACTGTCCATTAAAAGGATTTTATCCTTATTTTTACTTTTATTTATCGTCATGGAAAGGCAGTGTGGTCTGCGAAATTATCTCCTTACTTTCAGTTGAAAAAACTTGTTTTTTATTTAATTTCTGATCGTTTTTAAAATAATGCTGGGAAATCCGGCACCCCCTTCATGGAAGGTTCTCTTCTCCCATGAAAAATGTCTCCATTGAAAGATCCTCCCACGTAACCGCCTCCCCCTGACCCCTCCCCACTTCGCCCCACCATAAAAAATCTCCCCTGACAATGTCTGTATAGTTTCATGGGCAAAGGTGATAACTTTCAGTCCTACCGCTGGGGACTGTTGGGGATTAAATCATCCTCAAAGACATAGTTATTACATTTTTCGACTATGCTTAACAAAATGTCTATCTCAAAATTTTGATCGGGAGACTTTGGGAAAAAATGAGCATGTGTGGGAGGCTAATTGCCCTCCATTTTTTGTCAATTAAAAATAACAGTAGAGCTTTTAATTTTCCATTTAAATAAACCCTCAATCGATATTCTAGGACCATTGGATCTACCCGTGATCCGTGATTTTACTTCTGACAAGAAATACAAAATTCCACATTTTTGCAAATATGAGCTTGAAACCTTTACAGTAGGGTTCTCTCATACGCTAAATCTGACGATGCGATTTTCATTCTATTACTTTTATGGGGTGTTTCCCCCTTTTTTTGAAAATAAGGCAAATTTTTTAAGGCTGGTAACTTTTGATGGATAAAATTAAACTTGATCAAACTTACATATTTGAAATCAGCATAAAAATCCAATTCTTTTGATGTAGCAATCGGTATCAAAATTTTGCTTTTAGAGTTTCGGTTACTATTGAGCCGGGTCGCTCCTTACTTACAGTTCGTTACCACGAACTGTTTGGTATGGCAAAACACTAGTACTCCTACCATTACTACTACTACTACCAATATTACAACTACTGCTACTACTGCTATTGTTACTACCACTACTACTACTGCTACTACTATTACTACTACTGCTACTACTACTATTACTACTACCAGTGCAAGCATTACTATTACCATTATACCATCACTACCATTAATACTATTACTAGTTCTGCCTCTTATACTACTAATACTACTGCTACTGCTGTTACTACTGAAATTACTGCTACAACTACTGCTGCTGCTGCTACTACTACTACTAACACTACTCCTACTATTGCTACTACTGCTATTACCACTACTACTAATACTGATAGAACTGCTACTGACAACGTTCTGCATTACTAAGCAGTTTTCAGACTTATACTCCTTCCCATGAAGCTTAAACTTCTTTGATTATTTTTTTGATGGCTTATTCCCCCCCAATTCGAGAACACCCTATTTTTCTACTGGAAAACCCTAATTAGAAGAAAATTGTTCTTCCACGAGAAACAATAAACTAAAACGAAAACTATAAAATATTGTAGAAAGAAATACATCCAGGTTCCTGCTAAAATACTCCTTGGGGTCTTAGCCCGGGGCAGCAGTTATTTTTCTCTACTCTTTGAAAACCAGTATGTAAAATAAATGACATGTCATTTATTTCAGGATATCTCCAGGATATATTCCAGGATATTTCAGGATATATTCAGGATATCTCCCTGAATATAAAGTTGAACAGCCATCAATCTTTTTGAGCAAAAAGAGATGCTTATGTTTTAATAATTTAGATTTCTGGCTCTGGTGGGGCACGTTGTGGTACAGCATCAACAAAGATTTGCCCTCTATTTTCTTCTCTGTATAGCCTACTATCGACTTCATATTTCCCATCGTGACAGTTTTAGTAAGTAATGTTACCACTATTACCCTGTATGCATGGAGATATCATCATTTCATCCGTATTTTATTGATATTCCCGAGTACCAAAATTACCAATCGGTATTACCGTTCCAACTTTGGACCCGAAGAACCCTAGCCCAGGTATCAAAGCATCGACTTTAGCTTCGCAAATTACCAATTGGTATTACCGTTCCAACTTCAGACCCCGAAGGACCCTATCCCGGATATCAAAGCACCGACTTTAGCTTCGCCAATTACCAATCGGCATTACCCTTCCAACTTTAGACCCAAAGAACCCTACCCCGGATATCAAAGCACCGACTTTAGCTTCGTCAACATTCCTATTATTTTTAATCCCAATATTGTTAAATATGTACAAACCTAGCTTTCTTCAAAAAATACTATTCAAAATAATCCAAAGAATCCAAAAGAAACTAATCAACCACCTTTCAAGAAAACAGTTGTTAAATTGGCGAAGGTTCTAAGAGAAATGAGTGTTCGGGACAAAATTAGAACTGCTACATCCGACATTCAAAATAATGATATCTGACTCTTGGAAAGGAATCTTCGTCACTAAAAATTGTTTTATGTTTTTGTAGTTCCCCAGTGGTAGGGACGTGGATGAGAATCCATTATTTAGAAAAAAAATCAAAAATACTATATTCAATATTCAAAACAAGGATATCCGACTCTTAGAAAAGGGCTTTTTCAGAATATTGTATTTGCCATAAGAAATTGTTTTAATTCTTTGGAATTAATAAGGGGATTAAATTAAGGTTCTAGCCATTGTAAATACCTATTCACAATGAGATTTTACTATTACGAGGATTTTATTTAGCGCTATGTTAAGCCAATCAGACTTTTTCATATAATTTTGTGATTGGCTGAAAAATCTATGAGAATTTCTGGATGGCTCAAAAAGTGCTAGCTAAATATCGGTATTATTAAAATATTCCTGTGAGTAGGCCTTAAGAGAAAATTAAACTGAAAAAAAACAAGTTTTTCAACTAAAAGTAAGGAGCGACATTAAAGCTTAGAACGGACAGAAATTATTCCGTATATGAAAGGGGCTGTCCCCTCCTCAACGCCTGGCTCTTTACACTAAATTTTTTTATTGTTTTGAAAATTAGAGTTGTGAGAAAGAGTCAAACTTTAGCGTAGAGAGAGAGGCGCTGAGGAGGGGACAGCCCCTTTCATATAAGTAATAATTTCTGTTCATTATAAGTTTTAATGTCACTCCTGAAAGTATTCAGTTAAAAAAAAAACTTTTTTTATTTAATTTCTGAAAATTTTTGAACTAATGCAGGTTTTGATTTGGTCACCGTACATGAATAATTAAAACGAAATTTGTATATTGGTTTTACTCTTTTTAACAAATAATAACCTTCTAATGACCTAAGTTTGATTTTTGTTCTAGTTATTTAAGAATGACTCCTGAATCACAAAGGATGTTTAATTAGAATAATAACGTCATTTAGAAGTTAAAAAGAAGTTTAGCGTAAGAAAGAGCTATTGATGAGAGGCAACCCCCCTATGTACGTAATATTTTCTGTTGAAAAACTTTCACTTGAAAAAACTTGTTTTTTATTTAATTTCTGATTATTTTTTAAATAATGCTGAGAAATCCAGTGCCCTCTTTATGGAAATTCTCTTCCCCCATGAAATATTCCTCCATTTAAAGGTCCAACACAAAGGCCGTTGAATTTAAACGAGAAGTATTCTAGAAAGAACTTTAAGACTTCAGAGTAAAAGGTGAGAGTCCAGGAAGGGGCACCCCGCCACCCCCCTCATAGACAGAATAGAGTCTATTTGTTTTTTGTTTTATTGGTGCTCCTTACTTTTAGGTGAAAATCCTTGTGTTTCGTATTCAATTAAATACGAAACAGTATTCAGTCTTGGTTCCCCTGATCTACCAACAAATTTAGTAAGCCAGGTACGATTTATCTTAGAGGGTCAAGAAATTCAGTATTGGCAAGGGCTGGTTTTAAATTCTGCTACATTGAATCATTATAATCAGGTTAAACCTAGTTTTGGAGAGGAAATTAATTTTAAATTCAATTTACCGGCTATGATTTCATGTCGATGGATTCAGCTTAGGGCGAATTGCATTCCAACCCAGAGCAGACTAATGGTGTCCAACAAGGAGATAGTACATCCTGATGGTCGGTATGTGTGTCCTCTTTGTAGGGATGAGGACGAAGATTTGGACCATTTTCTCAGAAAGTGCCCGGTGCTCTTTGATTTAAGGGAAAATTACTTACATGGGATTGTTTTGCTGCTTCCAAATATCTTACAAAGTAGTAATCCAACCACAATATTTCGTATTGGTGCGTACATAGAGAAGGGATTAAAAAGAAGGAAATGTTTTTACAATTAATTATTATTAATTATATGGAATTAAAGTTATTTTTTTGGTATTTTACCAGAAGGTATTTTTCGCTATGTATTCATGTTAATGTGTGTTTGTAATTTGCTCTGTTGTAATTTTTCTATTTTCATATTTTTTGTGTGTATATGGCTCTTGGGCTTTTTGAAATACACGATCTATCTATCTATCTATTCAATTAAATAAAAAAAAGTTTTTTTTCAACTGAAATTAAGGAGCAACATCTAAAATTAAAACGAACAGAAATTATTATGTATATAAGGGAGGCTCCCCTATCCTCAATACTTTGCTTTTTACACTAAAAATTTTTAGAACAGTTAAAAAATCATATTATTTTAATAGAATGATCCCTTGTGTTTCAGGAGTGGCTCTTAAAGAATTTGGACAAAAAGTCAATTTTAGCGTGAAGAATGAATTTTATGGCAGGGGGCAAACCCCCTCAAATGCGTAATAATTTCTGTTTGTTTTAGGTTTTGATGTCGGTCCTTACTTTCAGTTGAAAAACCTTGTTTTGTTTTATTTAATTTCTGATCGTTTTTTAATAATGCCGAGATATCCGGCTCCCCTGCATGGAAAATTCTTTCTCTCCATTGAAAATCTCTCAGTGGAAATTTATTCCCATGTAAAATCCCCCCCCCCCCAAGCAAGGAAAACTCCTCTCAGACAATTCCATTCTAGCTTAAAAACAAATTCCCAAAAAAATGTCTTTCGGGCGGCTCTGGGTGAAAACTTTTTCCTAGAGCACTTTAATTTGAAAATATTTTTTTAATTATGCCAGAAATCCCCTCCTCCGTGGAAAAGTTCGCCTCTTCGCAGAAAGTTGCTTCCGTAGATAATCCCCTCTGGAGAATTTATAATAAAAATAATAATAATTTTATTTTTGCCTGTTCATACAAAAAAAAAGAGAAAAAGCAGAACAATACAAAAGAAGAAAAGGAAAAAAACAAGAACACTCAATATCACAGAACAAAATTAAGCAGTAACTTCTTCATTTGCACTCGTAGATCAGATGTAGAGGCAAAGCTCGAACAATTTTTCCAACGCCTTTTTTTCAGCCCTTTTTTCCGTAGACGACACAACAACAGATGGGTCTACCATATTTTGGGATCTTAGGTCAAATGCGCTTCTCTCGTAGAGTAGGTATCGATGCAAAAACTTGAAATATTTGCTGTACACAGACCGGGGTTTTAGTCTGTCAGTTTGTGTGAACCAGTCCCATAATGAAGATACATAGAGCAAATGAAGGAGAGCAACCGCTGCGTAAAGCTTTGCAAGAATCTTCCTGATTAAGCTAAATTTCAGGGAGACAAGGTTCCCGTATCTTGAAGAAATACTCTTGGTAATTTTCTCGATTATTAGTAAACGAGAACTTCTCATATCATGACCGTACGGTGAATTGAAAACAACTTGTGAAGGTACCATTTTTACTATTGACTTTTTTTATATCACAAATGAGGTCAGGGGTTCTAGTCGAGGGAGCTATTAACGGACTGTCGCAGGTGTCCCTTCCTTCGTGCCTCCGGCTGTGGCTCCGTGCCTCCGGCACACCTGAAACAGCGTGTTCCTAGAAGCGAAGGAACACAGTTTTGTCTTTGACTTATGGAAAGCGTACGGCGCGTTTTTTACGACGGCAAACTTTCTCCTCTTGAGAGGTTATCTTTACTTGGTCGTGTTGTTTACTGCGTTCGACACTGGAGATCCTGGGTCCTACAAAGTGGACGTTATGCGTTGAACGAGAATTTTATTACCAAAAACCTTCACCATTGCCTAGAGATAATTATGCATTCCCTAGTGCTTCCCATTCGTCGATTCAAATGGCTTGGGCTCGAACGTCTTTTCAAACTCTCCGACATGAATAGCCAACCATGTGAAGATTTTTTTAGGAAGATGCGGTCTCAAACCAGCACTAACAGTACTGTAATAAACTTTTCGTTCCTCCAACTCCTACATCGAATTCGTCGATATGAAAGTATAACGGATTTTGAAGCTCAATATTCTAATGAACAGTTGTCCTTGCCCAAGGCCAAGCGAGTTAGATCCATTGGTGTTGTGTCTGTCAGTTCCAATTTTTCTTTGCCCGGGGACGATGAAATCAAGCTCGAGCTAGGGTGAGCTCCTATTGAAAGCCAGCGAATAATGAAAGCCTTGATACCCGGCGACGTACTTTCTGCTTTCGGTCACAAAGTACCGAATGCTCGTCTTTCTGTACTTCATGACAGTGACTCAGACGAAGACTCAGAGGAAAATACTCTGTCCGATAAGCAGGAAAACGCTTCCACGACTGACACTGAATCGGCCTCGGAAAGTGACGGCATCTTTGAAGATTTGCCAGTGATTGCTCACTGTGTGAAACAATAAGTTGAGAAAAATTGGGTTAGTGAGCCTGTCACGAACATGAAGAATTCTAGGTTTTGTCTTGTTAAGACTTCTGACGGCTCCATAACACCAATAAGAAAATCCACGCTGTTGTGGCTTCTGAGGGAAAGCTCTGAGAAGCTGAGTAGTGACCGATTAAAACGGGTGATGGTCAAGGGCCGACGAGTAGGACTACGTGAGTTGCCACAAATCAATGCAGAGGTCGGTGTGAAATCGGAATTGCGTATCGGTGAATGGTACATTTACAGACCGGTTGGCAGGGGAAAGAGAGTATTAGTTGGGCGGGTCATACAGTTTGGCTACTTGTCTGGGCGAAGATGCCACTCTGTTGACAGGCAGAATATAGCGATGCCGTTCCCTGACGACATAGGAATTCTGTGCCAGTGGTTCCGGCTGAATGCTGATCTCACATTAACTGCCACATTGGTAGACAAGGGTTACTGTGACTCCAGCCTGTATATCATGCATTCAGCAGAACCCGTTTCTATGGAAATCGGCACCAACATTGTCTTTGGCTTTGACTCAGATGTCTTCACAAAGCTAAATTCATTTATCCAGAAGAAAGGGCTCCACTTTTTTGATGTCTTGTCAGCATCGCTATCATCATGTTAAAAATGGAAAAACTGACCTAAACCCAAAACTGACCTCAGGACCATAACCACCACCATCACCATGCTCTGTGTGTCAACAGAAGGAATTTTGTTTAACATTTTTCAGAGGTAGTTGTTATTTTTTTTTCCTCCCCTTTTCCTCTCCACTCGGTGATATTTTAATACAAAAACATATAAATCTTACAACTTTATACATTATCATATCACCTAAACTTATAAAAAAAAATTATTATATACCAGACAACGTATTAGTGGACATGAAGGCACACTACCATTTAACTTTTTTCTTGCCAAATATCTATCACTCCCCCCGTTCCAGGGTGTCCTTTCCCCTCTATGAGACGCTTTTCCGGTGACATTTTTACCTCAATTTCTTAAAATTCATATCCTTCAATTTTCAATAATATAAATTCGAATTTTAAAGGTGGTCTTCCAAAAGGCTTACTCTTACAATTTTAGAATTTACAGCTCAGTAGAAGACTTAGTAGTAGAAGACTTAGCGTTTATACTTGTGCTAACCGAGCTTAGTTTGATTTATTGAAGCTCATTTGTCCAGTTTCTTAGGGTTGTCATTTGAGCTGTGATTATCGAGATGATTACTGAAACGTACCAATAAATATCTGAGAAACTAGTTATTTTTTTTAGTTGGTTGCTTTACTTAGCGCTTTTTACTAATAACTCGGTAGTAACAGTTTTTCCGACTGTTGCTTTACAATTTTCTCTTCAAATACCCAAAGGCCTGGGTTTAATACCAAGAAAGTTGGATTCTAAGTACATTTGGGAAAAAGGGATCTGTGTTTCTTCTGGATTCTTTCGTGTCAAAGCAGCAGATTCCTTTTTTTTTTAGTACAATTAAGAATCCGAGATCCAAGGGTGCGTCTCGGCACAGCCACTAAACAGAAAAGCAGGTATGATAAAAGGGAGAGGGACGTGTGAAGACGAGATAAAAGGCAACTTTTACCGCTGGCCAAGCCATATTGAATAGGGCTGCGAAGCGTGACGTCAATTCTTGGGTGGGAAATTCAAATAACGATGAAACGTGGATGCGTAGACACGTTTTTCGGAACTTTGGTGGATTGTTTTGGCCTAAAATATTAGTCGTAGATCCTACTAATGCACCAGAACGTTTTCACGTCGAAATAATTCTAGGAATATTGACAAACAGTTGTTAGTTACAACTAGAAACCACGTTTCACGGTACTTTGAATTTTGCACCTTGCTTTTTACGTCATCACCGCGCAGCCCTATGTTGTATAACTTAAAAACTGTGTTCCGGGATTTTTTTTTGAAATTTAGGGATTTTTTTTGAAGAAAAATCGGAATTTTATTTTTGAGCTGGTGGTAACGCTGCATCTGTAATAGGAAAAAGTGACACCATCAGTGCCATCGTAAGGTTAACTTGTTTTTGCATGGATATCAACACAACTTGCAGTCCTCCGTTCTTCTTCTTTAGGTACATATCAGTTGCTTTCAGTCTTGGGGGTTCTTTTCCTTGCCAAATAAACCCGTAAATGATTTTTTCCAAGCTTTAAAAGATCGCTTTTGAAGGTGATGAAATATTCGACAGATACCGAATAACAGGCAAGCTGTATATATTTACATATTGCGCCCTTTGGAATATGCCTCCGGCGTGCCTCCGTGCCTCATGCCTCCAGGTGTCCCTCAAAATGCCCAGTTGTTAACCCCTCGGTTCTAGTAGGGTTCGTGTCGGGGGCTAAGCTCGTGTAGTCAGAACAAGAGGGGGGGGGGGATTATATCCATCTTTTTCATATGCTAGCGCATTTAATTGAGCAGGCATTAGCTGAAAAACTAAAAAGCAGTAACCAAGTAGCGTTGTAGTTTGGGTGAATCGAAGGAATAAAGAAAGATGAAGTTGTCTTTGCAGGGACTTGGTACGAAGAGTCCCCGTTGAGCAGGTTCACAAAGGGGTGGGAAAGAATGGATGGAAGGGTAGGTAAATAATGAAAAGCACGAGGCAGGATGGCTGGGAGGGTAGATGGGTTTGCTTTAGATATGTATTCGATTGGAATGGACAGGTTGAATTTGCGGTTGGCTCGAGGGCTTTCTTGTACGCAAGCGATGGTCTAAGAAATTATTGCTATATATATGAGAATTAAGGCGGCTCGGCAATTCAGTTTTGCGAAACCTACTACGACCTTTAATGGGAAATTCAATGTCAGCTTTTGCACGGTCAACACATCTTCCACTTGACAAATATCAACATGGGGATATTTACACTTACATAAGTTATTTGTACAACGGCTAAAGACAAAAACTACAAATGTGTAGATATTTACAATTACTAGACTTACATCTACTGAAATTATCTTCAGTGAAAATAAGGCCAGTAGGATTAGTAACTTTTCGATTTCATTGTCCATGAAAAGATCTCCTTTTTTGGTGCTTGTGAAAATCAGATAAGCTATCATAAAGAAATTCGAGATTAATAATCCGTCTCTTGAGATTGACGATTTCTGCGTCTTTTTTAAAGGCAATTTTCACAGGTACGGGGTTCAAAGACGCTAGCCGTTTTTACATTGCGTGTCAATTCATCTTTACTAGAACAATATATATGTGGGGTAGTTTTGGGATTGATGGTAGGTGGTTATTTTTACAGAATCAATCGATCCAGGAGAATTACTGTTGTCATTACTCAAAACAAAAGGTACAATTGGGAAATTTAAAATACCGTTTGGTACGACCACTTCAAGTTGATTATCATTGGAAATAGTTGAATTGTTTCTTCTTCATTGGTAACAAGGTGGTATTTCACAGCCTCAATTGGTTGGACCAATTCTGGTTGGTTATCAATGATAATGATCTCGTTATTTTCAACCATTGACGATCGGCATTGTTATTGTTAAGCAAAACCAATTAGGGCTTTTGAGGCCACCACTTTTTGTGATGCCAGCAAAAGCTGTGTGCAACCAAGCATTTTACCTAGAACACTGGAATGATCCAGCTTCACATTTTCTATACAGAACTTGAAGCTATATCTTCAATTAAAACCTGATTGCCTAAGCCAGGATCATCCCTGGAAAAAAAGTCAAAAGGAAAAAAAAATCACAAAAAAAAGAAAGCTAGAAAAAAATCACAAGGCTCATCCCGCGTCTTCACTCAATAATCCCAAGCGTCATTTATTCAAAAACAAGATGTCTTGACGGGTCAAGATCTATATGACGATGGAAGGCATTCTTGAGTTCTTGAGCCAATGACTTACTGGTGTATTTTTAATTTCGTTCAGAAAAAAAAAGTATGGCTGTTCTTAAAGCCCGTTTTTTATTTATAGTAAAGAATGAACTCAAGCCAATACTAATTGAAATATTAAAGTAAATCATCATATGCATCATGATGCAAATGTATCTTTGGCTACTCGAAAAGGGCAGTATGGATAAAAAACACTTTTGGTGTTTTTGTTTGTTTCTGTGTCTATTAAAATGTTAAAAATTGATAAAATATTTCACAACTTTATGGCATCCAGTTCCATAAGAAAATTGTTTTAGCAAGATATTCTGTAATTTTAACTATCAAAAACAATGTGTCGTTCTATTAAGGTTTTTGTAAATAGATCTGAGAATAGACGGCAAATTGTAAATTAATAATGTTAGTAACAGAATTTCGTATTGTTCTACCATTAACTGTTGAAGAATACCAAGTTGGTCAATTGTATTCTGTTGCAGAAGCGTCAAAAGAGCTAACAAATGCGGAAGAAGGTGTCGAAATAGTAAAAAATGAGCCATTTGAGAATGTTGAGCTTTTAAGTGGCAATTATACCAAAGGGCAATATACCCTAAAGAATTACTATGTCAGAAATAGACTTCCTCTTTATATACGGAACCTTCTCCCAAAAAATGTTAAAATTATGGTAGAAGAAGAAGCCTGGAATGCTTACCCATACTGCAAAACAGTGTTGACAAGGACGGGTCTTATTAGTTTCAAAATAACTGTTGAAACTTTTCACGCTGCTGGGGCTGGTGATTTAGAGAATGCTCTTTCATTGGATGACGAAACCTTGAAACAAAGAAAAGTTGTCAATATTGATATAGCTAATGATTTGGTAGCTGAGGAGGACTATAAACTAAAGGAAGACCCAACCAAGTTCAAATCTGAGAAGACAGGTCGTGGACCACTTATTGGTAGTTGGAAGGAATCTATAAGGCCATTAATGACTTGCTACAAGCTCATAAGATGTGAGGTGGCTTTTTTGGGGCTTCAAAGAATATTAGAATCAATAGGCGTAAATCAGCAGGAACGAATTTTCCTAAATTTCCATCGAAAATTGTTTTGCTCGTTAGATGAATGGTATGGAATGACTATGCAAGATATAAGAGCATATGAAAAACAAGTTCAAGAGGAACTAAAAGGCAAGCAAAATACTCACAAGAAAGACGATGAAAAAGAAGATACAAAAGAAGATGAGAAAGACGACAAAAAAGATGAAAAGGAGAATAAAAAGTGACGTAAAAACCTGACTGGAGATGTATAAGGATTCAAACGTATTTCCATTATTATCATTCAATTTGCGATTAAAATAATTTTTATTTGAACCCAACAAAAGGACCACTTTAAGTCCACAAATTTATATATGAAGCTATTTTGGACTATTGGGTTGGATATACTGTTTTATCCTATGTGATTAGATGGATGAGTAAGGTGTAGACCTAGTTCAAGTACTCATTTATCTCAGTTACTAAATTAGGAAGACAGTTTTTTTTTTTTTTTTTTTTTTTTTTTTTTTTTTTTTTACCAAGTAATTACCTGTAACACACCATAGTTATAAAGGTTACACCTTAAATTGAGACTAAAAGCAGAATTTCCAGTGAATATATTTCAAATTTTCAGGGAAGGAGCATTTTGAAGCCAGCTTACTCAATGGGGAAGGAATGTCCTCGTGTTTTCTCGAGGATGGAGCGACTAACGTGTATATAAATGCAATCAGAATGGCAGCTTATGCTCATTTTCTAGTTAAATCATCAACTTTTAGACAAGTTATAAGGCCTGATGAAATAAATATGGGTCTGGTCCTGATATGTAGTTTTACAATGGGGATCATGATTACTGCGGTAGTTGTAACCAAGTAAAGAGTGAACCTAGACCCATTCAAACCAACATTTCGAAAAAAAAATTTGAAAAAAGAAGTTCAATGATAAAAAAATATTCCTTTATAGGTGATTCTAGAATGACAGTCATTATTTTAATTAATCATAATAGTAAAATGTTATTTAGAAAACAAAACTAGACTAGTTTCAGGAAAGAGCCTCAAACACATTCAAAATGGTGTCGGATCAAAATAGAAAGAGAACAATTCAAAGGGCCATGGTTAAAAACCCTATAGAGTAAGGTTTTGACCCCACCTTGAAAAACAAAGGAAAATCACTTTTGCTTAGAACGTACTATTAAAAAACATCTCCGTTTTTACTCTTGTTTCTTTTCTTCCTCGCTAGTGGGGCAATAGAGGACCATTTATATTTTTTAACAGATAATTTCAAAGCTAAAATTTATATCTAACCGTTTTTTGTAGAATTATTTTTTTGCTTTGCTCTCGTCAAAACACAAAAATCTGTTAAATTGCTACTACAGATAATCTGCCTGTTCCATCACCAACATAAATTTACTTCTGGCAGCTGTATATGGCTGGGCCCGCATCACCGCCTTCTCTGGCTGTTTAATGTTGCTTAATTGTAAATGGTTAATAATTTTCTTATTATGGTTTTGAGTCACAGCCATGTTCAGCATTTGATTTCTTTAAAGTTTTTTTGTTATTTTCTCTTACTCTACCATCTCCAACTATAACTTTTAACTATAAAAAACAATGTGTCGTTCTATTAAGGTTTTTATAAAGAGATCTGAGAATAGACGGCAAACTGTAAATTAATAATGTTGGTAACAGAATTTCATATTGTTCTACCATTAACTGTTGAAGAATACCAAGTTGTTCAGTTGTATTCTGTTGCAGAAGCGTCAAAAGAGCTAACAAATGCGGAAGAAGGTATCGAAATAGTAAAAAATGAGCCATTTGAAATTTCGAGCTTTTAGGTGGCAAGTATACCAAAGGGCAATACACCCTAAAGAATCACTATGTCAGAAATAGACTTCCTGTTTATATACAGAACCTTATCCCAAAAAATGTTAAAATTATGGTAGAAGAAGAAGCCTTGAATGCTTACCCATACTGCAAAACAGTGTTGACAAGGACGGGTTTTATTAGTTTTAAAATAACTGTTGAAACTTTTCACGCTGCTGGGGCTGGTGATTTAGAGAATGCTCTTTCATTGGATGACGAAACCTTGAAACAAAGAAAAGTTGTCAATATTGATATAGCTAATGATGTGATAGCTTCTTTTTTTTTTTTTTTTACCAAGTAATTACCGGTAATACACCATAGTTATAAAGGTGACACCTTAAAGTGCGACTAAAAGCAGAATTTCCGGTGAATATATTTCAAATTTTCAGGGAAGGAGCATTTTGAACCAGCTTACTCAATGGGGAAGGAATGTCCTCGTGTTTTCTCGAGGATGGAGCGACTAACATGTATATAAAGACAATCAGAATGGCAGCTTATGCTCATTTTCTAGTCGAATCATCAACTTTTAGACAAGTTATAAGGCCTGATGAAATAAATATGGGTCTGGTCCTGGTATATAGTTTTACAATGGGGATCATGATTACTGCGGTTGTTGCAACCAAGTAAAGAGTTAACATAGACCCATTCAAACCAAAATTTCAGAAAGAAGTTTTGAAAAAAGAAGTTCAATAATAAGAAAATATTCCTTTGTAGGTGATTCTAGAATTAGAGTCATTATTTTAATTAATCAAAATAGTAAAATGTTATTTAGAAAACAAAACTAGACTAGCTTCAGGAAAGAGCCTGAAACTCATTCAAAATGGTGTCGGCTCAAAATAGAAAGAGAACCATTCAAATTGCCATGGTTAAAAACCTATGGAGCAGGGTTTTGCCACCTTGAAAAACAAAGGAAAATCACTTTTGCTTAGAACGTTTTATTGAAAAATCAGTTCTCATTCAGCATCCGCCAGTGAAGGTCACATATATTTTGTAAAGGATTAAATCTTACGCAATTACCTGAAGGCATTCAAATATCGGAGATTGGACTTTTTTTTTTGACTCGATTGGACTTGGCATTTGAAGAAAGATTTTGAACACTTGCACTGTTGGAAACCGGGGGAGCCGTACTTGTTTACAAAATAGCCCCCCTTGCGAGTAAGTTTTCGTTTTACGTCTTTTGATAGTTATGATGAGAGATCAGGACATTGCCCAGACTTTAGGGGAAATAAAAAAAGCAGTTTCAAATATTCCACATCTGACGAAAAGCATTCAAAATGCACAATCAATTTTGGCAGGGATAGAATCTAAGTTGCAGGACTTTGCCATAAATCAAGTAAAGACATCCCAAGAAATCGCAGAAATTAAGAGTGAATTTAAGGAGTCACGTAAGAGAAATTTTAGATTGGAAAAGGAACTAAAACAAACCAATCTTATGTTCTATGGGAGGCCGCATCCAAATAATCTGAACTCTAAACTAAGTGAGGACATTATAGTATGTATTTACAATTCTGTGCCCAACCTTTCACTATCAAAAAATGAAATACGAGATGCTCTTCGACTGAGAGGACCCTCGAATCCCCGCCCTATCCTTGTTAAATTCACGACCAAAATGACTCGTGATGCTGTCCTACGTAATGCTAAACTGTTTAAAAGAAATGGGATTTCAGTCACCCCAGACTATACACCAGAGGAACGGGAGGCCCGAAAAGCATTAAGACCCCTGATAACCCAAGCTATAAGTGAAAACAGAGCATTGAAATTACGTGGTACAAAAATTTACATAAACAACCAGATTTTTTCTTATGATTTTGATGAAAAAAAGGTCGTGGAGGCTGCAAAATGGGCAAATGGTCAGCAACCGACCGGAGTTGATAGATCAAAAAGGGATTCTATTCCTCGTCGGGCCTACATACGATCCCCTTCAAGTGATAGTGACTCTTGTTCGGACATAGAAAGTAGTAACGCTAGCGATAGTGATGCAACTGTCTACGAAAAGCCCATGACTACTGCGGATCCTGCCACACCAGGCGGACGCCGGCTAAACGAAGGATCGGTAAAAGGGAAAATAACTTTAGTTTCTATTAAAAGCCCCAGTAATGACCACAAACAAGGAAAAAGAAGTGTAAGAGCGAACAGTGGCTTAAAACTGGACAAAAAGCCGAAAAACTGGTGGTTCCAGATGCCTCAAGAAAAACCACCATTCATGTTCACTGGATAGGATCCAAGCCACATACAAAAACTGTCTTTAGTCACATGGAATATACAAGGTTTAAGAAACAAGAGAGAGTTGTGTTTAAATAATTCATTTTTGACAGCAACGGTGACGTGTTTTGTAGAGACATGGTTGTTGCCAGAGGAAGATGTTATAGTGCGTAGATACGAAGTTGTTTTGAGTGGACAGGGCTACATCGCCAAACTATAGAAACTATGGAGGAATAGTTGTAATAGTTGTAAAAGAGTGACATGTTCAAAAATTTGCGTCGTCTGTCAAGTAAATCTGAAAACTTGATTTGGTTGCGCGGAAAATTTCTGGAAAAATGGTTTATTTTTGGATTTGTATATGTTTCCCCAGAAAATAGATCATACTGTATTGAGGATACATGGTATATATTAGAGGAAGAGTTAGAGTTCAGTGAAATCTCATTACCCAAGTGATTTAGTTTTTCTAGCAGGTGATTTTAACGCATATATTTCCGTACAACAAGAATTAAATGTAGATTTTGTTTCAGATGAAGATGACCCTTTATGTGAGATGATACCTTCACTTTACCTTAGATATGAATGTTGATTAAGAGGATAGTGATTTTAGTATGTCTTCATTTTATTTATCCTTTTTCTTTTCTTTTTTGTTTTGTATATGGCTGTAAAAAGCTTTAATAATACATTATTATTATTATTATATTATCTCCATTTTTTCTCTTGTTTCTTTTCTTCCTCGCTAGTGGGGCAATTGGGCATCATTTATAGTCTTTTAAGAGATAATTTCAAAGCTAAAATTTATGTCCAACCGTTTTTTTGTAGATTTGACTTGATGGCAGCATCATCAAGTGAAATATGGTACCGACAAATAGCACTTTAGGTGCTCTCTCTTGAGCAGAAAGGTTGGGAAACAAAAAGGCACAATCTTCACTGTCAAAAACTCTAATACTGAGATATACAAACCGTTTCTTCCAAACTGAATGGTCTCCCTCCTGTGGTCTTTTCACACGTTGTAGTGGAACAACTGGAGTCGCGGGGCTTAGAGGTTAAGTCCCATATTAGAAAGGAAGACTTTTTCATCTACCTGGAAGGGATCGGTAAGAATATCAGCATTCAAAAAACGAAAAAAATGTGATTGCCCCGACTACTGAGGGATATCACTCATGAGTATGGCTACCAAAGTCTTCTCAGTCATTTGGGTCAAAAGATTCTAGGTAGATAGGGAAGAATAGATATGGATAAATCAGTTTGAATTTCAAATTGGGAGAGGGGGCACTGACCGGATACTCTCTCTTTCTCTCTTTGTCTAATTCTCCAACTTTTCAAACACTACAACCCCACTGTAATTAACGTGTTTCATGATATTTTGGCTGCTTTTAACTCCATAGCCAGTTGTCAAACAGTTCGTGGTAACGAACTGTAAGTAAGGAGCGACCCGCCTCAATGGTAACCGAAACTCTAAAAAACGGAATTTTGATACCAATAGATGGATCAAAAGAATCGAATTTATATTCTGATTTCAAATATAAAGTTTTATCAAGTTGAATCTTACCTAATAAAAGCCAAGTACCAGAGAAAATTTGTATGCTTTTCAAAAAAAGAGGGGACGTCCTCATAAAAACTATAGAACCTTAATGAAAATCACACCATCGTATTTAGCGTATCAGAAACCCTACTGTAGAGGTTTCAAGCTCCTATCTACAGAAATGTGGAATTTTACATTTTTTGCTAGAAGAAAGATCACGGATACGTGTTTATTGGTTTTTTTTTTCTTTTTCCCAGGGGTGATTGTATCGATCCAGTGTTCCTAGAATATCGTGGGAGGGCTCATTGGAACGAAAATTAAAAGTTCTAGTGCCTTTTTTAAGTGACCAAAAAAATGGAGGGCAACTAGGCCCCCTCCCACGCCCTTTTTTCCCAAAGTCACCCGATCAAAATTTTGAGATAGTCATTTTGTTCAGCATGGTCGAAAATATTATAAATATGTCTTTTAGGATGACTTAATCCCTCGAAGCCCCCAGGGGGAGGGCTGAAAGTTATGAACTTACCCAATGTTAACATATAGTATTGGTTATTGGGAAGTATACAGACGTTTTCAGGGGGAATATTTTCTGGTAGTGGGGGGTGGGGGTGGGTCGGGGGTCATATGGGAGGATTTTCTCATGAAGGAAGTTTTCATGGGGGAAGGGACATTGCTATGAAGGGGGCGCCGGATTTCCTATCATTATTTTAAAAAAAATCAGAAATTAAGTATTAAAAAAAACAAGTTTTTCAACTGAAAGTAAGGAGCAACATCAAAACTTAAAACGAACATAAAAATATTAGCTATATGATTGGGTTCACCTTCTAGTCAATGCCTCGCTCTTTAAGCCAAAGATCTTTTAGTACTTTCATAAGAGCTATTTATTCTAATTAACGGCCTTTGTGATTAAGGGGTCATTTTTAAAGAATTGGAACAAAATTCGAACTTTAGCTTACAGAGCAATGTATTGACTAGGGGGTAAACCTCCTAATATACGTATTAAAAATATATGAATATAGAAGTTCGTTACGTAAGTTAATTCATAAGTTACGTATATTTATTACTAATAAAAACGTTCGTAAACAAAATTCAACAAGTTTCGAGAAAGCCATTTAACCAAATAAAAGTAAAATTAATATGCAAATTTCATTTTAATTATTCATGCACGTTGAGCCAAAATCAAAACCCGCATTAATTAAAAAACTTTCACAAATGAAATGAAAAAAAAACATTTTTTTTTAACTGAAAGTAAGGAACGACGTTTAAACTTAAAACGAACAGAAATTATTCCGTATATGAAAGGGCTGTCCCCTCCTCAACGCCTCGCTCTTTACGCTAAAGTTTGACTTTCTCACAACTCAATTTTTTTTAAACAATAAAATTTTGCTTTAATTGCAAATTTTTTAAATTAACTTTAACGAAATTCACACCATCAGATTTAGCTTATCAACGAACATTATTAAAGAAGCTTCAAACTCCTATCTGCAAAAATGTGGAGTTTTGCATTTTTAATTAACTTTAACGAAAATTACACCATTACATTCAGCTTATCAGAGAACCATATCAAAGAAGTTTCACGCTCCTATCTGCAAAAAGGTGGAAATTTGCATTTTTTTTTGCTCGAAGAAAGATCACGATGCGTGTTTTTTTTTTTCAGGGGTGATCGTTTCGACCCAGTGGTCATAGAGTATTGTGAGAGGGCTCATCCAAACGGAAATTAAAAGTTCTAGTGGCCTTTTTAAGTGACCAAAAAACTGGAGGGTAGCTAGACCCCCTCCCACGCTCATTTTTTTTACCAAAGTCACTTGATTGAAATTTTGAGATAGCCATTTGGTTCAGCCTACTCGAAAAATGTAACAACTATGTCTCTAAGGATGACTTAACCCACCACAGTCCCAAGTGGAAGGGCTGCAAGTTTCGAACTTTGCCCATTGTTTACATATAGTATAGGTTATTGCGAAGTATACAGATATTTTCCGGGTGATTTTTTCTGGTAGGGGGGGCTGGGGGAGGTGTTTGACGTTGGAGGATCTGTCCATAGAGTAATTTTTCATGGGGAAGGGAATTTCTCATGAAGCGGGTGCCGGAATTCCCAGCATTATTTAAAAAACGATCAGAAATTAAATTTAAAAAAAATGTTTCTTCAACAGAAAGTAAGGACGAATATGAAAAGCTTTACTAACAGAAATTATTACATATATTGGGGGTTCGCCCTGTCGTCAATACCTCGTTCTTTAGACTAAAGTTTTTCTTAGTACTTTCAAAAGAGCTATTTATTCTAATTAAACGGCCTTTGTGATTTTCAAACAGTTCGTGGTAACGAACTGTAAGTAAGGAGCGACCCGGCTCAATGGTAACCGAAACTCTAAAAAACGGAATTTTGGTACCAATAGATACATCAAAAGAATTAGATTTTTATTATGATTTCAAATATATAAGTTTCATCAAGTTTAATCTTACCCATCAAAAGTTACGCACCTGAGAAAATTTGGCTGATTTTCAAAAAAAGGATGAAAGACCCCCTAAAAGATATAGAACATTAATGAAATTCACACCATCATATTCAGCGTGTCAGAGAATCCTACTGAAAAGGTTTCAAGCTCCTATCTACAAAAATGTGGAATTTTGCATTTTTTGTCAGAAGAAAGATCACGGGTGCGTGTTTATTTGTTGTTTTTTTTTTCTTTTCTTTTCCCCAGGGGTAATTGTATTGACCCAATGGTCCTAGAATATCGTAAGAGGGCTCATTGGAACGGAAATTAAAAGGTCTAGTGCCCTTTTTAAGTGACCAAAAAAATGGAGGGCAACTAGGCCCCCTCTCAAGCTCATTTTTTTCTCAAAGGCACCCAATTAAAATTTTGAGATAGCCATTTTGTTCAGCATAGTCGAAAATCTAATAAATATGTCTTTTACGATGACTTAATCCCCCAAAGTTCCCAGGGGAAGGGCTGCAAGTTATGAACTTTGCCCATCTGTCTTCTCAATTTCCTTTCTTTTTTCGGTCCACCTATTTGCCATTTCCGCCATTTCTTCGCTTGTTTTTGGGTTCTTTTCTTTCAAATATATTCTCAATTCTCTGTGGGTGTTTTCTAAAAATTGTTCCATTACTGTTTTATCTACTATTTCCGTTATATTTTCTTTTATTTCTTCCGGGTCTTCTAACATTCTATAGTTTTCTAACTCTAGCCATTTTAAACACATATCTTTCAATTTGTACCCGAATTCTTTATACGTTTCGTTGTCTCGTTTTCTTTCGCTTATAAATCTCCTTTGAAAGTGCTCGGGGGAGAGTTGAAACTTTCCAAAAATGGCTTGTCTTAGTCTTTCAAAATCTCTTGAGTATTGCATTGTTAATGCTTTATATTGACGTTGCGCATTGTAGTTAAGGAGGGGCTGTATTCTTGTTACCCAATTTTTTCTCAACAACCCACTTAATTCCGCTGTTTTTTCAAAATTGTATATGTATAAATGTACATCTTCATTTTCTGTAATTGGTTGAAGGTTTATTGCCTGCATTACCTCTATTGTAGACGATTTCTGAGGCTCTTGGGAATTTCTCCCTGCAATCATTTCCATTATGTATTTTCTTTCCTCTCTATCTGCCTCCTCCTTTTTTTCTTTGGCTACTCCATCTCTTTCTCTTTGTTCTCTATCTTCCTCCTCCTTTCGTTCTCTGGCTATCCTCTCTTTCTTTTTTTCTATTTTTCTCTCTTTTCTCTCTTTTCTATCTTCCTCCTCTTTTCGTACTCTGTCTAATCTGTCCTTCTCAATGAAATTTAAAAGTTGTTATGTCATATCTATTTGAGTGCTTTTTCGTGAGCTCCTACTGGAAATTGAACTTCTACTACTCCTGCTACTTGGCCTACTCTGAATCTCACTGTCTTTATATTCTCTTAATTCATTTTCTGAGTCTGCTCGTTGTATAATATTTTCTTCTCCCCGCAACTCCCCTACTTTTTGTACCTTCTCTGAAGGGTGAGTTTGTTTTGTTATACCCGTTCTTTCATGTAATGATTTTTCCTCATGTATTATCGCCACTGTTTCTTTTGTTCGGATTTCTCTATCTGCGAGTAATTCTTTTTGCATTTGTTTTAGACTTTTCTCTTCTTCTCTGGTTCGTACCGGGGATCGCTCTATTACTGATTTTGGTTTGAAGATATCCTCTTCACATGTCTCAGAAATGTCTATTTCATCTGTTGAGTGATATATGGTTCTATCTGATGGTGTGTGTCTGAATCCGATTTTTGTTTTACCGCGGTAGATCTTGTCTGAATTCTTCGCTTGTCCGCCAGTAACTCAAGGTTTATTTTACGTCTTCCGTCCGAATGAAAATTCTTTTATCAATGTCTCTTTTTATCCTTTCGTGAAAATTGTTTCCTTTTAATTAGCCGATTCTACGTGGGCGGCGCAGCCTCCCTTGTCTTACAAGTTAATTATTCGCGTGATCTATTGATTCTTAAATTTTATTACTTATTATTATCCGACTAGGCACAGCTCAGATAAAAAAATTCTCTTTGCGATTTTTTTTTATATATCCTCTGTAACCACAATAGGCCAATTTTGTAGGCTAAATTACTTGTCTCTTCAAAAACACGAAGTTCTTTTATTATCAACGCTGTTAATAATTCCTGTTCTTGCTGCCACCCCTTATTGGGGTGTAAGGTGCGGGTGTCACCACTTATTGATGCAAAAATGGCACACAAAGGGTGCTATGCCACTTACTCGAAGGGGAGAACCCCTTGTCGGCCCAAATGTTAGTGGGATTCCCGCTCTTACCCCAACGGTCCTCTTGCTGCCACCAATGTTCGTGGTGTTTAGTTACCAGTGTTATACCGGTAGGCCACAACACCACTGGCGTGGTAATATACGGGTGTCACCACTTATTGGAGGGGAAAGCTTCGGCCCCAAATTATAATGCTATGCCCGTGTCTACCACACCGGTTCTGCAAATATCGGGTTTGGTACTACCCTATTTACAGTATACCCTGTCCCAGGGTATTATAATGCGATCGAGTGGCCAAATGGCCACTGTCTAAAGCCAAATGTACCCGCCTTGGGTTACGGCTAGAAAATCTCTTAACTCTCTCCTTGGAGGTAACAAACCTCCCTGTCAATATAATAATGACGGTACCTCTTAGCTCTATTCCTACCCCGCCTGGGTTACGGAAACTAGTACACAGTTGTAGAAAATACATTACTTGTATTCTTCCAAATGGTTCACATATAACAACAGAAATATCCTTCCCCAAACGGGGTCAAAACGCAGACTCGCACAAAATAATATTTTACACACCACTGTTCATATGGGTGGACCTCCGCTTGGCCCAGCCAATCAGCTACATCCCCATTCAAACCCAATTCTAACTCTTAGATTTATCTTTAAATGACTCCCGAACCAGGAAGTAAAAAAATAAACTTGGTTCAAAGCTTACCTATTGCAAAACCACTATCGCTTAGTAACGGGAATTTAACCTGTCTTTTGAAATTATACTATAAGCAAATGTAATTAAGAAAAAGAAAACAGGTCATTTATCTGAAAGGAAAAGAAACAGGGGTGGAACCCCAGCACGTAGTTTTAAGTTCTGGAAATTAGGTCTTTGAGGATTACAACTCCCCCAAAGCCCTCAGGGTAAGGGTTATAATTTAAGGATTCTCTGAATCCTACATATTATTTCTTATGGAAGGGGTGCTCGTATAAACTTTAGAGAGGTTTCATTTCATTGAAAATTGAAAGTTCTTGTTCACTTTTTAAGAGTCAAAAGAGATTGAAGGGCAACTAGCCCCTCTACCTCCTCCACGCCCTAAATGCATCAGGTAGAAATTTTGAGATAGATATTTTGTTAAATTAGTTCAAAGTTCTGATAACAAAAAACTCCGGTGTCGAAACAGCCCACCAGGGCCCAGGGGTAGGCATTGTAAGTTATGCCCTGGGGCGTAACTTATTAAAGGGGGTTTTTAACTTATGGGAAGGGGTTTTATACGGGAAGAACACATAGGAAATCCATTATAATTATCGAATTATAAGGTAAAAATACATACTCTGTGATAGATGCAAAATTTCTTTGGCACACAAATTCATATTAAAGTCAATTCCAAACAGTCGTGATCCCTTTGTGTCAGCAAGTGAAATGGTCTAAACCTCCTTATTGGAGCTATTTTTTCAATACATTCATTGTTGTTAATCGATTTCCACAAGTTGTGCAAGCTGTCTATTGTTCATATATAAGTTTTTTATCAAAGAGGTAATCGTATAGACTTTGAAAAAAGCCTCATTCCATTTAAATTGAAAGTTCTAGATCCGTTTTTTAAAGTCAAGAATAATTGGACAGTAAGAACCCCCCCCCCCTGCCATAAAAATTGCAACTTTTTGCAATCAAAAACGAACAAAAATTAATATGAAAAAAAAACTTTCCGAAAAATAAGTTTTTCAAAGAAAAGTAAAGGCCATTTTAAACTTAAGCTCAGGAGATACAAAAACCTGTTAAAATTCAAACTCAAGACCACCAGAAATTACTATTAAAGATTGAATGAAACCCAAAATAAACAGAAATAAAATAAACAATCATAGCAAAAAAACATACAACGAGTAATAATATAAATGAATAAATAGATATTAAAGCGAGTAATTCTTCGATTAAATATGAAAATCAAGCTTAGAACGAAAACAAATATTTTGCTATTAAAGTATAAATGAAACTCAAAACGAACAGAAATTAAATAAACAATCAATGCGAACAAACATAAAATATATATTAATGTAAATGAATAAATAAATCTTAAGACGAGTGAAACTTAAATTGAATATGCAAATCAAGTTTGAATCGAATAAAAATAACTACAAACAAGAGTTTGGATATCGTCTCACTGCAGAAGCCTAAAACATAATGCGTCATTGGCGCTTTACTGAAAACGAATTATATTACAAATGTTTTCTTTTGTACTTAATATTGAAAATAAATATTAAAATTACAGTAAAATTTTAAACTGATGAGCTTTTAGCAATAAATATCATTGTGCATCAAATATTCAGTTTAATTTATTAGTTCTTTCAAGATTGATCAAGACAAATATAGTTTCACTACAAGCAAAATTTGGATACTGCCCCCTTCTTTAACTGTAAAAACCTAATGCCTTCTGCGTCATTGGTGCTTCACTGAAAACGAATTACTCGTATATTAAAAATTTATTAGTTTCCAGTTCGTACAGCATTGAAAATGAAAATAAAAATTACAGTGAAAAAAAAAATCTTGAACTGATGGATCTTTCAACAATTAATATCATTATATATCTAATATTCAATTTGACTTTGTTTATACTTTCCAAGACTGTTCAAGACTCATATAGTTTTGCCATTTATTTTAACTCTGCCATTTTTTTCACTAATCGTGTTAGTTTGTTATGAAAACATTCTATGGCTTCTAGGCATTTCTATTTGAGCGGAAAACTGCACCTAAAACTTTGTGGAACATGCATTTTCTTGCCTGAAACACCAAACTATAAAAAAATGTCAAGTTTAGGAGTGTTCCACCACTCGCAAGCAAGTGCCATTGGTATTTTTCAATCCGCATGGTCAATTTAGGGGGTGGAGGGTAGGCTAATTCGGGTAGCATCCCCATTCCGTCGTGGTATGGTTCACATTTTCAACACCTGGCGTCCCGACTATCATATCATCTACCAAGCATTCAACTACCCCAAATCAGTATCAATAAATAAATGAAACCCAAAACGAACAAAATTAAAATAAATATTAGATTCAAACTCAAAACGAGCATAAATTAATGTGAGTTGGGTTCAAAACCCCTATGCTTTCTAAAAGCCAGAGTATAATTTGTACTTTACTGAAAAAAATTCAAATGATTTTACTGAAAAAAAATGTGCATTGTCAGTTTAATATATATATATGCTGATATTTATTCCTTAAAATCTTAATTAATTTTTGATTTCTTAAAGTTATAAAAGTGAAAATATTTCAAAGAATTGATTTCAGTAAAGCACCAATGACGCAGTAGGTTTTAGGCTTCTGCAGTGAGACGATACCCGAACTCTTGTTTGTAGTTATTTTTATTCGATTCAAACTTAATTTGCATATTCAATTTAAGTTTCAATCGGTGTTTCAAGACTTATTTATTAATTTACATTAATATTATATTAATATGTTTGTTTGCATTGATTGTTTATTTAATTTCTGTTCGTTTTAAGTTTCATTTATACTTTAATAGCAAAATATTTTTTTTCGTTTTAAGCTAGATTTTCATATTCAATTTAAGCATTACTCACTTTAAGATATATTTATTCATTCAGATTATTACTTGTTGCATGTTTTTTTGCAATGATTGTTTATTTGATTTCTGTTCGTTTTGGGTTTCATTTATTCTTTAATAGTAATTTCTGGTTGTTTTGAGTTTGAATTTCAAAAAGTATTTGTATATGCTGAGGTTAAGCTTAAAATGGTCTTTACTTTTCTTTGAAAAACTTATTTTTCGGAAAAAATGTTTTATATTAATTTTTTTTCGTTTTTGATTGCAAAAAGTTTCAATTTTTTATGGCATGGGGGGGGGGGTTCTTACTGTCCGATTATTCTTGACTTTAAAAAAACGGATCTAGAACTTTCAATTTAAATGGAATGAGGCTTTTTTAAAAGTCTATACGATTATCTCTTTGATAAAAACCTTATATATGAACAATAGACAGCTTGCATAACTTGTGGACAGCGATTGACAACAATGAATGGATTGAAACAATAGCTCCAATAAGGGGGTTTAGACCATTTCCCTTGCTGACACAAAGGGATCACGACTGTTTGGAATTGACCTTAATAGGAATTTGTGTGCCAAAACAATGTTGCATCTATCACAAAGTATGTATTTTAACCTTATAATTGGATAATTATAATAGATTTCCTCTGTGTTCTTCCAATACAAAACCCCTTCCCATAAGTTATAAACCCCCTTTAATAAGTTATGCCACAGGGCATAACTTACAACGCCTACCCCTGGGCCCTGGTGGGCTGTTTCGACACCGGAGTTTTTTGTTATCGGAACTTTGAACTATTTTAACAAAATGTCTATCTAAAAATTTTTATCTGAGGCATTTAGGGCGTGGAGGAGGTAGAGGAGCTAGTTGCCCTTCAATATCTTTTGACTCTTAAAAAGTGAACAAGAACTTTCAATTTTCAATCAAATGAGCCCTCTCTAAAGACTATACGAGCATCCCTTCCATAAGAAATAATATGTAGGATTCAGAGAATCCTTAAATTATAACCCTTGCCCTGAGGGCTTTGGGGGAGTTGTAATCCTCAAAGATCTAATTTCCAGAACTTAAAACTACGCGTTGGGGTTCCACCCCTGTTTCTTTTCCTTTCAGATAAATGACCTGTTTTCTTTTTCTTAATTAGATTTGCTTTTAGTATAATTTCAAAAGACAGGTTAAATTCCCGTTACTAAGCGATAGTGGTTTCGCAAGAGGGAAGCTTTGAACCAAGTTTTATTTTTTTACTTCCTGGTTTGGGAGTCATTGAAAGATAAATCTAAGAGTTAGAATTGGGTTTGAATGGGGATGTAGCTGATTGGCTGGGCCAAGCGGAGGTCCACCCATATGAACAGTGGTGCGTAAAATATTATTTTGTGCTAGTCTGCGTTTTGACCCCGTTTGGGGGAGTATGTTTCTGTTGTTATATGTGACCCTTTTGGAAGAATAAAAGTAAGGTATTTTCTACAACTGTGTACTAGTTTCCGTAACCCAGGCAGGGTAGGAATAGAGCTACGAGGTACCGTCATTATCACATTGACAGGGAGGTTTGTTACCTCCAAGGAGAGAGTTAAGAGATTTTCTAGCCGTAACCCAAGGCGGGTACATTTGGCTTTAGACAGTGGCCGTTTTACCACTCGATCGCTTTATCATACCCTGGGACAGGGTATACTGTAAATAGAGTAGTACTAAACCCGATATTTGCAGAACCGGTGTGGTAGACACGGGCATAGCATTATAATTTGGGGCCGGGGCTTTCCCCTCCAATAAGTGGTGACACCCGTATATTACCACGCCAGTGGTGTTGTGGCCTACCGGTATAACACTGGTAACTAAACACCACGAACATTGGTGGCAGCAAGAGGACCGTTGGGGTAAGAGCGGGAATCCCACTAACATTTGGGCCGACAAGGGGTTCTCCCCTTCGAGTAAGTGGCATAGCACCCTTTGTGCGCCATTTTTGCATCAATAAGTGGTGACACCCGTACTTACACCCCAATAAATGGTGGCAGCAAGAACAGGAATTATTAACAGCGTTGATAATAAAAGAATTTCGCGTTTTCGAAGAGACAAGTAATTTAGCCTACAAAACTAGCCTATTGTGGTTACAGAGGATATATAAAAAAAATCGCTATGAGAAATTTTTAATCTGAGCTGTGCCTAGTCGGATAATAATAAGTAATAAAATTTAAGAATCAATAGATCACACGAATAATTAACTTGTAAGACAAGGGAGGCTGTGCCGCCCATGTAAAATCGGCAAATTAAAAGGAAACAATTTTCACGAAAGGATAAAAAGAGATATTGATAAAAGAATTTTCATTCGGACGGAAGACGTAAAATAAACCTTGAAATAATTGCGGACAAACGAAGAATTCAGACAAGATCTACCTCGGTAAAACAAAAATCGGATTCAGACACACAATTGTATGCGACTCCCGCTGGAAATACCCTAAAAATAACACCATCAGATAGAACCATATATCACTCAACAGATGAAATAGACATTTCTGAGACATGTGAAGAGGATATCTTCAAACCAAAATCAGTAATAGAATGATCTCCGGTTCGAACCAGAGATGAAGAGAAAATTCTAAGACAAATGCAGAAAGTATTACTCGCAGATAGAGAAACCCGAACAAAAGAAACATTGGCGATAATGCATGATGAAAAATCATTACATGAAAGAACAGGTAAAAGAAAACAAACTCACCCTTCAAAGAAGGTACAAAAAGTAGGGGAGTTGCGGGGAGAAGAAAATATTATACAACGAGCAGACTCAGACAACGAAGTAAGAGAATATAAAGACAGGGATATTCAGAGTAGGCGAAGTAGCAGGAGTAGTAGAAGTTCAATTTCCAGCAGGAGCTCACGAAAAAGCTCTCAAATAGATATGACACAGCAACTTTTAAATTTCATAGAGAATGAAAGATTAGACAGAGTACGAAAAGAGGAGGAAAATAGAAAAGAGAGAAAAGAGAGAAAGATAGAAAGAGAGAAAGTGAGAATAGCCAGAGAACGAAATGAGGAGGAAGATAGGGAACAAAGAGAAAGAGATAGAGTAGCCAAAGAACGAAAGGAGGAGGAAGATAGAGAACAAAGAGAAAGAGATAGAGTAGCCAAAGAAAAAAAGGAGGAGGCAGACAGAGAGGAAAGAAAATACATAAAGGAAATGATTGCAGGGAGAAATTCCCAAGAGCCTCAGAAATCGTCTACAATAGAGGTAATTCGAACAATAAACCTGCAACCAATGAAAGAAAATGAAGATGTACATTTATACATATACAATTTTAAAAAAAGGCGGATTTAAGCAGGTTGTCGAGAGAAAATTGGGTGACAAGAATACAGCCCCTCCTTAGCTACACAGCGCATATTGAATATAAAGCATTAATAATGTACTACTCAAAAGATTTTGAAAGACTAAAACAAGCCATTTTTGAAAAGTTTCAACTCTCCCCCGAGCACTTTCAAACGAGATTTAGAAGCGAAAGAAAACGAGACAACAAAACGTATAAAGAATTCGGGTACAAATTGAAAGATATGTGTTTAAAATGGCTAGAATTAGAAAACTGTAGAATGTTAGAAGACCCGGAAGGAATAAAAGAAAAGATAAAGGAAATAATAGATAAACAGTAATGGAACAATTTTTAGAAAATTCCCACAGAGAATTAAGAATATTTTTGAAAGAAAAGAACCCAAAAACAAGCGAAGAAATGGCGGAAATGGCAAATAGGTGGACCGAAATAAGAGAGGAAGTTGAGAAGACAGACATATTTCAATATAGAGAGTATAACAAACATAGGCACTATAATAAAGCGCAAGGAGAACTAACTTGCTATAACTGTGGTACCACGGGACATTTTTCAAGAAACTACCCCTGAGAATATGACAAAAAATCACATAAAACGACTGTCTAGGCCATGACCCATAATAAGGAAAAAATTACACATTTGCAGAGTCGCATAAAATATATGGAAAATTGAACGGGAATTAGTAGAAATGGCAATTGATTCCTGCAGTGACCAAACCTATGTGTGAACTGACCTAATTAATAGAACGGAGATAGACCATAAAAATAAGATTACAACATTATGTTATTATGGAGACAAGCACCCATGCCCGTCTGCTTGGGTAAGAATAGAAATTGTAAAGAAGGACGGTACGGTCCAGAGAAAAATGATAAAAGTAGTCTTAGTACCTACGCTAGCAGTGGATGTTCTAGTAAGAAAAGACTTTGGAGATATCGGAAATCTCCTATCGCTAAAAGCGACTTCTTTAACAGTGGGAAATTACAAAAGTACACTACGACGGAAAAATATAACACTCCGTCAACTACGGGGGGAGGTAGACCGGCCCATAAAACAAATGGGGAGGCTGTGCCGACCTGTCGGAAAAATGAAATACTTGATACGCGTGTTGAAAATGTTGATAATTCACAAAAATGGGATACGGAATTAAAAAGACCACAAAATATTGAGAATACGACGCGCGAGAATGATTTTTCGGGAAGATTTCCAGAAAATGGAAAACTTGAAAACACTTTTAATGAATATGAGACGCTAACAAGTCCAGGCCAAAATGAAGCGCTGATTGCACCAGAGAATAAGGAGACGAAATTTATTGTACGCGCTTTCCCTCGAAAAGTTTGAGAAATTTTAGTCGAATATGGAAAACTAAATGTCGGAGTTCAGTTCCCATTTAATGATGAAATATTTGTTTCTGCGGTAAGAATAAAGAAGACTAAAAGAGAGAAAAGAGATATTAAACGGAGCTAAAATGAAGTAATGCAGTCAAAGATAGTGGACACTGGAGTCCAAATTAGATATAACGGTGATTTATTATTTTGCGCGAATGAAAGAATTGAGAAAAGTAGAGACGAAAAGAGGAATGCAAAGAAGAGACAAAATTTGGAGATTCAGCCTGCAGTGACGAAAATCAAAAAAATTTTGGATGGGCTGTGCCTTGAAAACATAGATAATAAAGGGGAAAAAGAGGTCAAAGACCTATGGGGAATAAAACAAGATTGTTACAAAATAGAGATGAATGACCTACAACAGGTTGGGGGAAAGTTGGGAGATATGGAATGTCGAGTCGGATTGGAAAAATTTGGGAAGGAATCTGATATTGGTCTGATCAACTCAAAAGAAGGGTTGTTCCGTTATGAGGGGAAGGAATCCCTGGGGGAAGATCCCCTGTAGGAAGTCACAAAAAACGGCCCTTTTCCTCAATGCAAAACTGGCGGGCAAGTTGTGATCCCTTTACCGAGATTTTGCCTTTCTGATCTGGAGTCCTTGGGAGATACTCTCTCTCAGTCACTTCATACTTCACCCAAGCTCTTGTCCAGTAACCCTTTTCATAGCTGTTATTCTTCATGGGAGTCGACAATTATTTCCGGAAAATTGTATTCAATGGGAGATGTATCCAAGTTTCATCTTCAATTAGCTTCAACGCATCAACGCATATTAATTATCCCAGGGGAGGGAACCCAGAAAAAAGGCGATTCGCGGTTCGCTCAAAATTTTAATTCATTTCCCTGTACCCCTATCGTTGTCACAGGCCTTTGCATTTTCGGCCTTAGATTATTTGAAATTATGCCAAGGGGCAATTTACTTTTTTATTGTGATGTGGGGTTGTTTCCACAGATGGAAATTAAGAGGCTAGTACAGCCAATTTTTCACGATGGCTGGCATCATCACAAGTGCCAGAAACTGATTCTCTGCTCCTCTCAAATGTAAATTCGTGAGAGCAAGAAAATTTTTGTTTTTGATTGTGCTGTGCACAATGGATTTCTACGAATCTTGGGAACTTCAATTTTCAAAACCAAATGCGGATGCTATACGATCTAGACCATGGTGGTCCTACAGTAGAGACGTGGCGAGGACGACCGTTCCAGTGCCAAGCGGTGGAAGTAGCAGCACAGACACTGGTTGAAGAGAGAAGGCAAATGGATTTTGTAAATTTGAAGTTAAGTGTTTATGTTTGTAAGGGTGGACCAAGGTAGCGCGTGGGTGGTCTTTTATCTTACGGGGGGAGGTGTTGGGGTTCCACCCCTGTTTCTTTTCCTTTCAGATAAATAACCTGTTTTCTTTTTCTTAATTACATTTGCTTATAGTATAATTTCAAAAGACAGGTTAAATTCCCGTTACTAAGCGATAGTGGTTTTGCAATAGGTAAGCTGTGAACCAAGTTTATTTTTGTACTTCCTAGTTTGGGAGTCATTGAAAGATCAATCTAAGAGTTAGAATTGGGTTTGAATGGGGATGTAGCTGATTGGCTGGGCCAAGTGGAGGTCCACCCATATGAACAGTGGTGTGTAAAATATTATTTTGTGCTAGTCTACGTTTTGACCCCGTTTGGGGACGGATATTTCTGTTGTTATATGTGACCCTTTTGGAAGAATACAAGTAAGGTATTTTCTACAATTATGTACTAGTTTCCGTAACCCAGGCAGGGTAGGAACAGAGCTACGAGGTCCCGTCATTATTATATTGACAGGGAGGTTTGTTACATCCAAGAAGAGAGTTAAGAGATTTTCTAGCCGTAACCCAAGGCGGGTACATTTGGCTTTAGACAGTGGCCATTTGACCACTCGATCGCGTTATCATACCCTGGGACAGGGTATACTGTAAATAGGGTAGTACCAAACCCGACATTTGTAGAGCCGGTGTGGTAGACACGGGTATAGCATTATAATTTGGGGCCGGGGTTTTCCCCTCCAATAAGTGGTGACACCCGTATATTACCACGCCAGTGGTGTTGTGGCCTACCGATATAACACTGGTAACTAAACACCACGAACATTGATGGCATCAAGAGAACCGTTGGGGTAAGAGTGGGAATCCCACAAACATTTGGGCCGACAAGGGGTTCTCTCCTTCGAGTAACTGGCATAGCACCCTTTGTGCGCCATTTTTGCATCAATAAGTGGCGACACCCGTACTTACACCCCAATACTACGTTTAATAAAATGGCTGTCTTAAAATTTTTATTGGATGTGTCTGGGGAAAAAGTGGGCGTGATAGGGGGGTTAGTTGCCCTCAAATCACTTCCGACTATTAAAAAGGGCACTAGCCCTCAATATTTCCAATCGAACGAACCTTTTTTGAAGTTTTTAGGACAACGCCTTCTATTACAACCGTATATGCCCCAGGGCATAACTTAAAAGCCTTGCCCTGAGGGTTGTGGGGAATTGTCCTCCTCAAAAACATATTTACAATCTGGAAATCAACTATGCTAAACAAAATTTCTATCTCAAAATTTTGATTGGATGTGTTTGGGTAAATGATGGGCGTGGGGGGGGGAGGGGGATGGGGGCTAGTTAAACTCCAATCACTTTCGACTATTAAAAAGGGCATTAGCTCTTTAAGTTCCAATCGAATGATCCTGTTTTGAAGTTTCTACGAAAACGCCTCCTATAAAAACCTTATATGCACCAAGGGCATAACTTAAAATCCTTGCCCTGAGGGTTGTGGGGGAGTGTCCTCCTCAAAAATATATTTTCTATCTGGAAATCAACTAAGCTGAACAAAATGGCCATCTCGAATTTTTGAATGGATGTGTTTGGGGGAACGATGGGCCTGGGGGAGGGGGCTAGTTACCCTCCAATCATTTTTGACTATTAAAAAGGGCACTAGCCCTTTAATTTCCAATCGAATGAGCCTGTTTTGAAGTTTCTACGACAAATCCTTCTATAAAAACCTTATATGCCCCCAGGGCATAACTTAAAACCCTTGCCCTGAGGGTTGTGGGGGATTGTCCTCCTCAAAACATATGTTCAATCTAGAAATCAACTACGCTGAACAAAATGAGTATATCAAAATTTTGATTGGATGTGTTTGGGGGAATGATGGGCGTGGGGGGGGCTAGTTGCCCTCCAATCACTTTCGACTATTAAAAAGGGCACAAGCCCTTTGAATTTCCAATTGAATGTGCCTGTTTTGAAGTTTCTATGACGACGCCTTCTATAAAAATCTTATATGCCCCCAGGGCATAACTTAAAACTCTTGCCCTAAGGGTGGTGGGGGATCGTCCTCCTCCAAAATATATTTTCTATCTGGACATCAGCTACACTGATCTAATTTGCTATCTCCAAATTTTGTTTGGCTGTGTTTGGGGGAATAATGGGCGTGGGAGGGGGAGCTAGTTGCCCTCCAATCACTTTCGACTATTAAAAAAAGCACTAGCCCTTCAATTTCCAATCGAATGAGTCTGTTTTTGATTGGACGTGTTTGGGGTAATGATGGGAGTAGGGGGGGGACTAGTTGCCCTCCAATCACTTTTGACTATTAAAAAGAGCACTATCCCTTTGAATTTCCAATCGAATGAGCCTTGTTTGAAGTTTCTATGACAACATTTTCTATAAAAACCTTATATGCCCCCAGGGCATATCTCACAACCCTTTCCCTGAGGGTTGTTGGGGATTGTCCTCCTCAAAAACATGTTTTCTATATGGAAATCAACTACGCTGAACAAAATAGCTATCTCAAAATTTTGATTGGATGTGTTTGGGGAAATGATGGGCGTGGGGGGGGCTAGTTGCCCCCCAATCACTTTCGACTATTAAAAAGGGCACTATCCCTTTAGTCCAGGAGCCACTAAAGCGTATCTCGTTTATTTCTGAGTTGAGGTGGTCAGAAAGACACAGTCAGTTTGACAATAGTTTCCGACTATATCGACCACGCTGAATCTGAATATGGGTTGGGGCAAAGTTGGAGATCACGGCTTGACCTTGTAAAAGCAAAAAAACACCCTTTTTGGCTTATAAAACGTGTAAAGATTGTTTATTTTTTTTACTAAGGTTGTACCACTCCGATTAAGTGGTGCAACATCTGATTTAGGTCATAATATGGTCTTCTCATAGAATAAGTTAAAAATTTTTCCGATATTTTGTATAGCCCAGGAGCTATAGGCTAATATTTATTAATTTTCCCCGAAATCTCAAATTTCAAAGGATCATTTTCAACTAAAACCCCGTATCTCGGACCTTTCTGTAATTTTTGTGTTATTCATTCTTTTCCAGAATTTACCTTTCGTATTTAGGTTCCCATTGCAGTAAAGCTCAAAGCTCAAACTGTTCGGTGAAGCCATGTAGAATTTTTTGAAAAAGTATAGGCCAAAAAATATTTTCAAAAATTCATTTTTCAAAATGTTGATTTGACACATCTTTTTTGCTAGAATTTAACGCCCAATCCGAATATGAACTTTACTTTTAAACCAAATATCAACTTTTTTTTTTTTTTTTTTCTTTTTTTTTGTCTTGATTAAAAATTTATTTACAATTCTGACTGATTTTCAGTTTATATCCTGATAAGACTTCGCAGCCCAATCTTTACTTCGTTATCTGCAAGCCAGATAGAGAGTGAAGTGATACCTATTACTCGTATCGGATACCTACCAGTCATACCAAGTCCTCCATTTAATCCAGCAGTAGTTAAAGAGGCAATAAACATTATACATCGTACAGCTTGCGCACTGAAGTTACCTCAGACTGTAATAACGTGTGACCAAGCTATCTACGAGATCATTATCGTATTGAAAAAGAAATAGCCTGAAGTATTCAGTGATGTTATTCCAAGAATGGGTGGATTGCATCTGTGTATGAACTTCCTTGGTGTGATTGGGTACCTCATGAAAGGCTCAGGGCTTGAAGAAATCTTTAATAAGGCTGACATCTTACTCTCTGCAACTGCTAAAAAAGCTATCACTGGAAAACCCTATTACAGGTGTATGGAGGCTCACATCATCGTAAGGCCTTGTATAGAGTATATTGGAATGCTCTTGAACAGTATTACATTGAATCAGACAAAAAAGCAAGTACTTTTGATGAGCTGTCAGATTTAATGTCTGCGTCCATGAATTGCGGAGGCTCCTTTGACAACCTAGACAAACACCTGGAATCTATGAAGCCTTTGATGAACCAGTTCAACAAGTCGCGTGACAAAAACCTTACAACGAAGTTGTGGATGGAGTATATGAATCTTGTGCTGATTCTTCTTCAGTTCCTAATTGCAGAGCGTGGTGGAGACTGGGAAGGTCATATTATTGGTATAACCCTCATGTTACCGTATTTGACAGCTGCGGTGCAATATAAGTACACTACATGCCTACTCCAGCATTTGAATGACATGAAAACCTTGCCACTTAGCTTGCTTGATATCTTTGTCAAAGGACTATTCAACGTGAAGCGGAAAAATTGCAAGATGAATTGTGTTTCCCCAGACCCTGCACTGGAATCCACACTCAACCTTGAATCAAAAACAAAAGGGAGGAATAAATGGAAACACACTGAACTCAATGTCAGTTGCCAAGTGGACTACCACCATACCATTCTATGCTGAGGTTTCCTCTCCCCTTTATCGACTTGCTGGAATTGAGAGCATGAGTGAATTTGATGGTGAAGGAAGCAAAAATGGAACCTTTGAGAAGCGCCGAGAAAACTTTGTCAGTAAAGTGGTCTCTGTTGTCGAAGACCAAATTGATTCCTTTACATGTGATGAGGAATCATTGGTGAATATCATTTCAAATCAAGTCGCTGATGAAGCAGTGGCAAAGAGCCTCCTGAGTCCACGTGCTAGTGGTTTAAAAGCATTGGAAGCATACTTCGATGGAAAACCCAACCCCTTTTCCAAGGTTAAAGTAAAGACTATGGATCGCGATACAAAACAGGCCAAACGTTCAACGACCAAGACCGGTAGCAGCGTTCATGCTGAGTTGGAAGCTGTTAAAAGGATTTTGGTTACTGTTGGCACTAGTCAAGGATCTACGCTTGAGATTCTAAGTAAGATCATCCCACACGAACTTTTGCCCTACGCCCCAGCACTATTTGAACCAGTAGCTAGTGAACGTATTAAACTTTGATCGGGAACGAAGTCAAGTTTACTCGAGTTCATTCGCATCTCTACAAGCTTAGAAATTTGGCCTAACAAAGTTTTGATTAACACGGTCAGGGAAAAGTTTGTGGTGGCAGATTTCGTGCCGTTAATCTGGTAGTAAGTGCCAGACAAAACCGAAACCGTTGAGGCATCTTCGATGCGAATCATAGCAAGGCTCTTAAATTGACTCCCAAGATCTACAACCGAGCTGTAGCTGATAGGTATGACGGAGTGTTCGGTCTTGTAAACATTTCCGGGAAACCTATTGTTCTAAAAGACAGTAGTGGATGTCATGAGTGGAGAGGAAACAGTGACGAAGAGTTTTATCGTTACGAAGAGCTTGGTGCTAGAAAACTGGGATATTTTGCTTAGGCAGTCAGAGAGTAAGGCAAGACTTATCGAATGTAATTTTGAATTATGGAGCCATGTCTGTCTTTCTGAATTAAGATTTAACATTTACCTCTCTGGTGGATTCAGTGATAGAATGAAGGTGCTAAAACTGGTCCCATCCAAAATGACTATACATCCGAGCCCGGACTACGAAGCAAACTTGTGCAGCACACATGAAGAAGCAGACACGCATGTTGCTCTCCATGTTGCCGAATGCTACAGAAATGGATGTTCCCAAGTAATTGTTGAAGTAAATGACACAGACATTGTTGTCATTTTATTACAGAACAATCGCGACATATTCCTCTGCAGGTGTGACCCAGGTTATGAATCTGAGCTCTACGTTGAGTTCCTTGACAAAGTCTTTCCGATCCATAAAATTGTGAATAGAACCTCGTGGGCTATTGTAGAGTCAATAGGGCTGCTACATTGCATTAGTGGATGTGATACGGTCAGTTTTTTCTTCTCGAAGGGCAAAAAACATTTGCTACATCTGCTGGTAAATCACAGCTCATTCAAGAAATTGTTGATCTTACACAGAAAGTCAGGAGAGATATCAAAAATATCATTATGTACGAGCCCAAAATCTTGCGTATCTGTACGAAATTGACTGTATCGGTATATAGCAAAAAACAGTCCGAATTTGATTCTCTCAATGACCTCCGAATTCATTTATTTCCCAGAAAAAAGAACTTGAACAGCTTACCCCCAACAGATGCTTCTTTCGTATATCACATCAAGAGAGCTATACTTCAGTGGAGCATTATTCTTCAGGCTGTGATTCCTAAGCCCTTTATCTTCAACCCACTTGAGTTTGGCTGGACCCATCACGACATTTTAGGAGTCAGTCCAGTGACTTCAGCGCTGACCCATCAGCTTGTTGACAGCCTCCATCTGTCAACAAGGCTTCAATCTTTTGTTACTGTAAAACTGTGTGTGGTAAAAAGTGCCCTTGTTTGGGGATAAAGCCATGCGACATTCTTTGCGCATGTGGTGTGCGATGTGGTGCCGGCAACGACGATTCGGACGAGGATTAGCGGGATTTTTTTGTATGTTTGCGGAAACCGTTGGGATGTGCGGGAATTGTATTTTGACAGGCTTTACCTGTAGCTTTACTTACAGTACTTAAAATAATAAACACTCTTTAATCATGTTACAGGCTTAAGCTTTCAGCTTCTGTCGAGCATGGTTCTTCCGTGTCAGTTTAGTACCTTGCAAAGCTTGGTAGGTTGATTATAATCTGGATTTAAAACTATATTTGCAAGAAAATCAGAGCTCATAGGAAATTAAATAGCATATAGCAACTAAAGTTGAAACACGATGACCAAGTTAACACTACCATTAGACTCGGCGTCAAAATTTGGCATAAAAACATATCCTGCAATAACTTTAGTAAAAATTAATTTTTAGGCCTGCAAATAGGTAATTAATCTATAACTAACGAAGTTAAGATTGGGCTGCGAAGTCTTATCAGCAGATAAACTGAAAATCAGCCACCATTGTAAATACATTTCGAATTAAGACAAAAAAAAAAAAAAAAAAAAAAAAAGTTGATATTTGGTTGAAAATTAAAGTTTATATTAGGTTTGGGCGTTAAATTTTAGCATAAAAGATGTGTCACACCATCATTTGGAAAAATTAATTTTTGCATATATCTTTTGACCTATACTTTTTCAAAAAATTCTACACGGCTTCACCGAATAAGCCTTGAGCTTTACAGCAATGGGAACCTAAACACCAAAGGTAAATTCTGGAAAAGAATGAAAAACACAAAAATTATAGAAAGGTCCGAGATACGTGGTTTTAGTTGAAAATGAACCTTTGAATTTTGAGATTAACGGGGAAAATCAATAAATATTAGCATATAACCCCTGGACCATACGATATATAGGAAAAAAATTTAACATATTCTATGAGATGACTACATTGGTACTTCAATGAGATGTCGCGCCAAACAATCGTAGCGGTACAATCTTAGAAAAAAATAAACAATCCTTACACGTTCTATAGGCCTAAAAAGGGTTTTTTTTTGCTTTTACAAGGTCAAGCCGTGATCTCCAGCTTTGCCACCACCCATATTCGGATTCAGCGTGGTCGATATAGTCGGAAACTATTGTCAAACTGACTGTGTCTCTCTGACCACCTAGTTGTCACATTATAGTGGTCTGGCTCCCGGACTATTTTGAATTTCCAATCGAATGAGCCTTTTTTGAAGTTTCTACGACAACGCCTTCTATAAAAACATAATATGCTCCCTGGGCATAAATTAAAACTCTTGCCCTGAGGGTTGTGGGGGATTGTCCTAATCAAAAACATATGTTCTATCTGGAAATCAACTACGCTGAACAAATGGCTATGTCAAAATTTTGATTGGATGTGTTTGGGGGAATGATGGGCGTGGGGGGGGGGGCTAGTTGCCCTCCAATCACTTTGGACTATTGAAAAGGGTACAAGCCCTTTAAATTTCCAATCGAATGAGCCTGTTGTGAAGTTTCTACGACGACGTCTTCTATAAATACCTAATATGCCCCCAGGGCATAACTTAAAACTCTTGCCCTAAGGGTTTTGGGGGAGTGTCCTCCTCAAAAACATATTTTCTATTTGGAAATCAAGTACACTGAACAAAATGGCTATCTAAAAATTTTGATTGGATGTGTTTGGGGGAATGATGGGCGTGGGGGGGGGACTGGTTGTCCTCCAATCACTTTTGACTATTAAAAAGGGCACTATCCCTTTGAATTTCCAATCGAATGAGCCTTTTTTGAAGTTTCTACGACAACGCCTTCTATAAAAGCATAATATGCTCCCTGGGCATAAATTAAAACTCTTGCCCTGAGGGTTGTGGGGGATTGTCCTAATCAAAAACATATGTTATATCTGGAAATCAACTACGCTGAACAAATGGATATGTCAAAATTTTGATTGGATGTGTGTGGGGGACGGCTGGGCGGGGGGGGGGGGCTAGTTGCCCTCCAATCACTTTCGACTATTAAAAAGGGCACTAGCCCTTTGAATTTCCAATTGAATGTGCCTATTTTGAAGTTTATACGACGACGTCTTCTATAAATACCTTATATGCCCCCAGGGCATAACTTAAAACTCTTGCCCTGATGGTTGTGGGGGAGTGTCCTCCTCAAAAACATATTTTCTATTTGGAAGTCAGCTACGCTGGACAAAATGGCTATCTCAAAATTTTGTTTGGGTGTTTTTGGGGGACTGAGGGGCGTGCGGGGGGGGGGGCTAGTTGCCCTCCAATCATTTTCGACTATGAAAAACGGTACTAGCCCTTTGAATTTCCAATAGAATGAGCCTTTTTTGAAGTTTCTACGACAACGCCTTCTATAAAAACCTTATATACCCCCAAGGCGTAACTTAAAACCCTTGCCCTGGGCGTTGTGGGGGATTGTCCTCCTCAAAAACATGTTTTCTGTCTGAAAATGAACTACGCTGAACAAAATGGATATCTCAAAATTTTGATTGGATGTGTTTGGGGTAATGATGGGTGTGGGGGGGGGGCTAGTTACCCTCCAATCACTTTCGACTATTAAATAGGGCACTAGCCCTTTGAATTTCCAATCTAATGAGCCTTTTTTGAAGTTTCTACGACAACGCCTTCTATAAAAACATAATATGATCCCTGGGCATAAATTAAAACCCTTGCCCTGAGGGCTGTGGTAGTTCTATTTGGAAATGAACTACGCTGAATAAAATGTGTATCTCAAAATTTTGATTGGATGTGTTTGGGGGAAAGATGGGTGGGGGGCGCTAGTTGCCCTCCAATCCCTTTCGACTATTAAAACGGACATTCTCCGATATAATTCCAATCGAATTAGCCTTTTTTGAAGTTTCTACGACAACGCCTTCTATAAAATCCTTATATACCCCCAGGGCATAGATTAAATTCCTTGCCTTGAGGGTTGTGGGGGAGTGTCCTTCTCAAAAATATATTTTCTATCTGGAAATCAACTAGCCTACACTAAACAAAATGGCTATCTCAAAATTTTGATTAGATGTGTTTGGGTGAATGATAATCGTGGGGGGGGGCTAGTTGCCCTCCAATCGCTTTTGACTATTATAAAGGGCACTAGCCCTTTGAATTTCCAATCAAATCAGCCCCTTTTGAAGTTTCTATGACAATGCCTTTTATAAAAACCTTACATACCCCAGGACATAACTTAAAACCCTTGCCCTGAGGGTTGCTGGGGAGTGTCCTCCTCAAAAACATATTTTTTATCTGGAAATCAACTATGCTGAACAAAATGGCTATCTCAAAATTTTTATTGGATGGGTTTGGGTGAATGAGGGGCGTGGGGGAGGGGCTAGTTCCCCTCCAATCACTTTCGTCTATTAAGAAGGGAACTAGCCCTTTGAATTCCCAATCGAACGAGCCCATTTTGAAGTTTTTACGACAACGCTTTCTATAAAAACCTTATATGCCCTCAGGGCATAACTTAAAACCATTGCCCCGAGGGTTGTGGGGGAGTGTCCTCCTCAAAAACATATTTTCTATCTAGAAATCAACTTGCCTACGCTGAACAAAATGGCTATCTCAAAATTTTGATTGGATGTGTTTTAGGTAATGATGGGCATGGGCGGGGGATAGGTGCCCTCCGATCACTTTCGACTATTAAAAAGGGGACTAGCCCTTTAATTTCTAATCAAATGAGCCTGTTTTGAAGTGTCTACGACAACACCTTCTATAAAAATCTTATATGCCCCCAGGGCATGGCTTAAAACCCTTGCCCTGAGGGTTGTGGGAGAGTATTCTCCTCAAAGACATATTTTATATCTGGAAATCAACTACGCTGACCAAAATGGCTATCTGAAAATTTTGATGGGATGTGTTAGGGGGAATGATGGGCGTGGGGGGGGGCTAGTTGCCCTCCAGTCATTTTCGACTATTAAAAAGAGTACTAGCCCTTTAATTTCCAATCGAATGAGCCTGTTTTGAAGTTTCTACGACCATGCCTTCGTTAAAAACCTTATATACCCCCAGGGAATAACCTAAAACCCTTGCCCCAAGGGTTGTGGGGGAGTGATGTCCTCAAAAAGATATTTTTTATCTGGAAATCAGCTATACTGACAAAATACCTATCTCAAAATTTTGATTGGATGTGTTAGGGGAATGAAGGGCGTGGGGGGGGGGGGCAAGGGGCTAGTTGCCCTCCAATCACTTTCGACTATTAAAAAGGGCACCAGCCCTTTGAATTTCCAATCGAATGAGCCTGTTTGGAAGTTTCTACGACAACGCCTTCTATAAAAACCTTATATGCCCCCAGGGCATAACTTAAAACCCTTATCCTGAGGGTTGTGGGGGATTGTCCTCCTCAAAAACCTATTTTCATACTGGAAATCAACTACGTTGAACAAAATGGCTATCTCAGAATTTTGATTGGATGTGTTTGGGGGAAAGGTGGGGTGGGGGGGGGGGGGCTAGCTGCCCTCTAATCCCTTTTGACTATTTAAAAGGGCAATGGCCCTTTGAATTTCCAGTCGAATGAGCCTTTTTTTAAGTTTCTACGACAACGCCTTCTATAAAAACCTTATATGCCCCCAGGGCATAACTTAAAACCCTTGCCCTGAGGGTTGTGGGGGAGTGTCCTCCTCAAAAACACATTTTCTCTCTTGAAATCAACTACGCTCAACAAAATGGCTATCTCAAAATGTTGATTGGATGTGTTTGGGGGTATGATGGGCGTGGAGGGGGGGGGGGCTAGTTGCCCTCCAATTACTTTTGACTATTAAAAAGGACACTAGTCCTTTCAATTTCCAATTGAACGAGCCTTTGTTGAAGTTTCAACGACAACGCCTTCTATAAAAACCTTATATGCCCCCAGGGCATAACTTACAACCCTTGCCTTGAGGGCTGTGGTGGAGTGTCCTCCTCAAAAACATATTTTCTTTCTGGAAATCAACTGCGCTGAACAAAATGGCTAACTCAAAATTTTAATTGGATTTGTTTGGGAGAATGATTGGTGTGAGGGAGGGGCTAGTTGCCCTCCAATCACTTTCGACTATTTAAAAGAGCACTAGAACTCTCGATCTTCCAATCGAATGAGCCCCTTTTTAAGTCTCTACGACGACCCCTTCTATATGAAGTGCCCTGCTTTAAAAAAAAAATAATAAACTGTAAATTGTGTCAACATTGATCTTATATGCCCTCAGGGCTTAACTTAAAACCCTTGCCCCGAGGGCTGTTGGGGAGTGTCCTCCTTAAAAAGACATTTTCTATCTAGAAATCAACTATGCTGAACAAAATGGTTATCTCAAAATTTTGATTGGATGTGTTTGGGGGAATGATGGGCGTGGGAGGGGGCGGCTAGTTGCCCTCCAATCAGTTTTGACTATTAAATGGGCACTAGCCACACCAATTTCCAATCGAATTAGCCCTTTTCGAAGTTTCTACGACAACTCCTTCTATACGAAGTGCCCGGGTATGGAGAAAAAAAAACACAGTGTGCCCAGATCGTTCTTTACTTAGGCTGTGCTAGCGTTCTGCCTATGATGACTTCCAAATAGACCTTAAATTAGAAGTAGTGCTTTTGTAAAATTATCCTTTTTTTATTGGACCTTTAACTTTTGCCTCAGCTTGCCATTTGTCATTATGGAAGACATATCCCCAAACCTTTGTTTCTTTTAATTGTTCAGGTGGTGGGACAAAAACTTTCTTTTTTTACAACGATTTATCTAGTCCAAATTTTTTATTTTCAAAGCTATGGTAGGCATTAACGACCACCCTTGGTTCTTTTAATTCTTCAGGTGGTGGGACAAAACTTCTTCTTATGCCTTGGCTTTTCTTTTGTCATTATACAAGCTATTAAATAAAAAGACAGGTTTTTTTCAACTGAAAGTAAGGAGCAACATTAAAACTTAAAGCTAGCAGAAATTATTACTTACATGAAGGGGTTCGCTCCCTAGTCAAGACCTCGCTCTTTATGCTAAAGTTAGAATTTTGTTCCAATCACAAATCCCTGAATCACAAAGACAGTTTAATTAAAATAGATAGCTCTTTTGAAAGTGCTAAAAAAAAACTTTAGCGTAAAGAGCAAGTTACCGACTAGGAGTCGAACCCTCTCATATAGGTAATAATTTCTGTTTGTTTTAAGTTTTAATGTTGCTCCTTACTTTCAGTTGAAAAAACTTGTTTTCTTATTTAATTTCTGATCGTTTTCTAAATAATGCTGAGACATTCAGAGTCTCCTTCACAGAAATGTCCCTTCCCCCAAGGAAACATCCTCTGTGAAAAGATCCTCCCACGTAATCAAGGTCACGTAAAAAAGATCACGTATCTGTGATCTTTCTTCTGGCAAAAAATAAAAAATTCCACATTTTTGCAGATAGGAGCTTGAAATATCCATAGTAGGGTTATCAGCATAAAATATTTAAAATCAGCATAAAAATTCGATTCTTTTGATGTATCTATTGGTATCAAAATTCCATTTTTTAGAGCTTCGTCTACAATTGAGCCGGGTCGCTCCTTACTTACAGTTTGTTACCACGAACTGTTTGATATCGCCAAATCTTTACTTCTTTTAATTTTTCGGGTGGTGGGACAAAACTTCTTTTTCTTCCAACGAATTATCAAGTCCAGGTTTTTGGTTTTCAAAGGTATTGCAGGCATTGATGACCTTATCCGTGTCAAAATCCAAACCCAATTATCATCGCTATCATTTTCAATTTGTTTGGTTCGGTTTACCTCGGCTTCTCTTTCGTCATTATGAAATGCATATTACCAAACCTTTGTTTTCCGGGTTGCAGCGGTAACTAGCAACCTAGTAAGAGACGATCAGGTCCAATGCTAAGAAATACAATAACCCATAACTCCTAAAAATAGACTCAGATCAAAACAAAAAGTACACCATTAGAACCACCTTGTTCAAAACCCTCATTGTTTAATATTTTTTTTCTATTTTTTTTTCCACAGATAGCTTGGCACTGGAACATCGTAGAGAGTTGTTCAATGACTCATTTTAATGGAATTTACTAGATCTAATTCGATTTTTGATTATTTTTTTTAATAGAATCAATTTTTCCACTAAAAACTGCATTTTTATGAGTGACGTCATAATCGTAGGTAGTAACCATACATAAACTAACAAGCGAATGCAATATTTATAAGCGCTTAACTTTCGACAAGATAATATAAGACGTACATAATGGATCGATGTAGTTCATTATAAATGGGGATTATGTAAGTTTCAATTTATATAGCTGAAACCTAGTAAAGAAAAAACTACAGTGCATAATGACTAAAAATAAGATATACAAGCATCTTTTGACATGTTTATTATCTGGGGTATTGTACCATACTGAAGATCGTGTCTTATGATCTTCAATAAGAAACGAAGTTCGTTTCTTATAAGATACAAAACGCACTAGATTTAGCAATTTCCTTTAAAATGAGCTATTATACAGCTCTCAATGATTTTCCAGTGCCCAGCTAGCTGAGGAGGAAAATCAAGCGGAAAGGAAAAAATATCCCGTTTGTGGAGAATAACGTGATAATAGTCAATTTTCTTGATTTTCAAGCCAATATAGTTTCTTTGTTATTCAAGCCAAAGGGCGGTAAGTTTCCTTTATAGAGGTTTCGGACAAGGCGGTTATAAAGGTGTACTTTTTGTTTTGATCTGCCTCTTTTTTTAGGAGTTGAGGGGTTTTATATTTCTTAATATTGGAGGTGATCGTCTCTTACTAGGTTGCTAGCTACCGCTGCAACCCTGATATGGGCGAGAGATCGTTCTTTACTGTAATGTTATTCAAGCCACAGGGCGGTAAGTTTCCTTTATAGAGGTTTCGGACAAGGCGGTTCTATAGATGTACTTTTTGTTTTGATCTGCCTCTTTTTTTAGGAGTTGGGGGGTTTTATATTTCTTAATACTGGAGGTGATCGTCTCTTACTAGGTTGCTAGCTACCGCTGCAACCTATATATGGGCGAGAGATCGTTCTTTACTGTAATTACTAGACTCATTCTTTATATTATGAAGTCTAATGGTTATAGTCTAATAATGGCATATTCTAATGGTTTGCTTTGTAGTTCAATTACTATAGGTTATAGTTCGTGCTTTACTGTAATTTCTTAGAAGCTATGAGTTTTTATATTTCTTAACATTGGACGTGATCGTCTCTTACTAGGTTGCTAGCTACCACTGCAACCCGGACGACTGAAGAAGAAAAAAAAACATATTGTGCCCACATCGTTGTTTACTCAGGCAGTGCTAGCGCGCTGCCTATGATAATAAACTGACTACACACAGGAAAAAGCCTACGGCTTTTTCTTCTTTGAAATAGCATGAGACGAGTCTCAAACATTCAAGTAGCTAGCTAATTCCAAAATATGCAATTGTTTGTTATTCCAATGATCGTCTTTTAATGTAACTAGGTTTCAGCCATCTCTACAGCCATGATACTGATGGAAAAAACATAAACCCTATTTATGTTTCAGTTAAGATGGGCTAGGTGTCGTTCTTTATTGTACTATTGTGTAGTACTGTTTTTTAAAATTGCGTATATCTTGCTTCGATCTAACCATTATTCTAATCAAGACTGAGAAAATTTACATCTTTGTTGTTCTTAAGTAGTAATTATGACGTCACAGCGTAATGATTTTATTGACGTCATAGCGCAATGATATTACTTCATGACGTCTTCAGAAACAACAATATAATTTCGTGTTTTTCTATTCACGTCATAGCTCTAATCTAATATAAAGCTATGACGACATTCATTATTTATCTAGTAGGGTTTCAGACAAGGTAGTTTCAATGATGTACTTTCGTTTTGATCTTACTCTATTTTTAGGAGTTTTGTTATATTTCTTAGCATGGGACTGATTGTCTCTTACTAGGTTGCTAGCTACTGCTGCAACCCAAATTCACATATATATTTATTTATGAGAGGCAGCCTGGCCGAGTGGTCCAAGACACTGGTGTTAGCCACCAGTCTCTTCGGAGGCGTGGGTTCAAATCTTACCGCTGGTATACGATTATGTTTGAAAGACTGCAGTGTGAAAAGACATCAAAAATGCAGTTTTTGGTGGAAAAATTTATTCTCTTTTAGAAATAATTTATTTTAGTTACTATAGATTTTTAACCCAATTAATGTCCTTTAAAATGAGCTATTGAACAACCCTCTACGATGTTCCAGTGCCAAGCTATCTGTGGAAAAGAAAAAAAAAAGAAAAAAGAAAAAAATATCCCGTTTGGGGAGAATAACGTGGTTAAAGTCAATTTTCTTGATTTTCAATCCAATATATTTCCCTTGCTGTTCAAGCCAAGGGACAGAAGGTTTCCTATACAGGGGTTTCGGACAAGGCGGTTCCAATGGTGTACTTTTTGTTTTGATCTGACTCCTTTGTTAGGAACTATGGGTTTTTATATTTCTTAACATTGGACGTGATCGTCTCTTACTAGGTTGCTAGCTACCGCTGCAACCCGGATGAAACGAACTCTAGCCTATAGTAACTAAAATACTAAAATAAATAATTACATAAAAGCTCGATCTGGCTCATTAAAACTGGGAATTATGTAAGTTTCTTCGGTATCATGATTGTAGAGATAGCTTAAACCTAGCAAAGAACCAACCATGTCATAGTAACTAGAAACTTTACTAAGGGCTTTGGTTCTTCCTTTATTATTAGGTTGCAGCTACCCCTACAAATATGGTGGTTGTAACATCTGGTTATGACGTCACACATTATTTTTTAACAAGTTACATTAAATCCGGGTGGCAGCGGTAGCTAGCAACCTAGTAAGAGACGATCACGTCTAATGTTAAGAAATATAAAAACTCATAACTCCTAAAAAAAGAGTCAGAGCAAAACAAAAAGAACACCATTAGAACCGCCTTGTCCGAACCCCCTATATAGGAAACTTTCTGTCCCTTAGCTTGAATAGCAAGGGAAATATATTGGCTTGAAAATCAAGAAAAGGGGCAGCTACTACAACATTCTGCCTAAACGGGATATTTTTTTTTCTTTTCCACAGATAGCTTGGCACTGGAACATCGTAGAGAGTTGTTCAATGGCTCATTTTAAAGGAAATTAATTGGGTTAAAAATCTTTTGTAACTAAAATAAATTATTTCTAAAAGAAAATAAATTTTTCTGCTAAAAACTGCAGTTTTGATGTCTTTTCATACTGCAGTCTGTTCAAAGATATTTCATTTTTGGATTAAAAACATCGTAGAGAGTTGTTCAATAGCTCATTTTAAAGGAAATTAATGGGGTTAAAATATAGTAAAGAACAAACTTCCAGCCTATAGTAAGTAAAATAATGTTATTATTTCATGTTATAGATTGATAAATGATGTCATAATCGTAGGCTGTAGCCAGGTCGTCTCTTACTATTCCAATTAAGAAAAAGCCACAGGCTTTTTTCTGTTTGTAATACAATAACATAATCAACATGGTTTGCTGTCTTACGATCACGTAAATACCATGTCAACTCATGGGCCATTTTATGACCAAACACCGTATTGATTATAACTAGATTGTCGGAACAGCTCCAGCATAAGCATGGATAGTGGACACTTATTGTATGCTATGCTCCCACCAATCCGAGTCCTGCGGAAGTGAAGAATCAGTTCTATGCAGAGCTCTCAGTGACCCTGTCTAGAGTTCCACCCCACGAAACCGGCACTCTTCTGGGAGACCTTAACGCGACGGTAAATGACAGGGAGGGCGTGTGGAGAAGTGTTCTTGGCCCTTTGACTCCAGATTCACTGAATGACAACGGACAAAGACTCCTCCTGCTCTGCAATATGCATAATCTCTTCATATCAAACACGTTCTTTCACAGACGAGATATACACAAATACACTTGGTATAGTGACTATGGCAAGACAAAGAAGATAATCGATTAAGTTTTGATGTGGGGTCGCTGACACTCATCAATAACTAATTGCCGGACTTATAGGTCGGCAGAGCTTGGAAACACAGACCATAGGATGGTAGTCGCCACACTCAGGCTGCGCCTGAGAGCACAAGGACAAGAAAGACGGCCTCCCAAGCTCGATCTGAGTAGTCTGGCTACACCTGAGATGCAACAGAAGTATGCTCTCGATATCTCTAACCGGTTTAGCTGTCTCCAAGTTTTGGACGACCCGAAAGTAGCCTGGAAGTCTTTCAAAGATAATGTAATCGATTCTGCTGGCAGTACCATTGGCCGCAGCAGACACAAGAATAAACCCTGGATTTCCCAGGAGACTCTGTCTGTAATCGAGCTGCGCCGGAAGGCACGCTTAGAAAAGAATATTCCAGAGTACATACGACTCAATGGCCTGCACATTAGCCTACTGCACAGTGATAGGAAGACTTTTGTCGACAAGAAAGCCAGCGATCTTGAAGATGACTCAAGAAAAGGAGACACCTGCTCCCTGTACAAACACCTCCGCAAGCTGACAGAAGAAAAGACTTCCACCATAAGCCGTGTTTTGTCTGCTGACGGAAGCATGCCAGATGACGATGCAGGCCAACTCTCTGCCAGGAGCAGTCACTTCTCAACGCTTCTGAATACAAAGGCAGTTGCTCATCCCGACCCTGATCTGATTCAAGCAGCAATGACCACACCCGAGGCTACTTCCGACCTCGTATCACAACCGTTTACCACCTTTGAGATCCAAAATGCTGTAAAACGGTTAAATAATAATCGAGCCCCCGGTGTCTGTGGTATTACTGCAGAACTCCTCAAGTACGGGGGTGCAGCGATGATTCTGTGGCTCCAGCTAATCTTCTCAGCTGTATGGACGACGGAAAACATGCCGAACGACTGGCGTGCTGGCATCATATTGCTGCTGTGGAAACGTAAGGGCAGCCGTCAAATTTGCTCCAACTATCGTGGGATCATGCTTCTCTCCGTCCCGGCTAAACTCTTTGCCATGTCACTCCTGGGCAGGTGCTCCACCTTTTTCGTAGAAAGAGAACAGTCCAGCAAGCCGGATTCATGCCCGGCAGGTCGACGACGGAGCAAATTTTTACTATGCGCCAGTTGATCGAGAAGACGCGAGAGTTCCACCAAAAAGTGTACATCGCATTCGTGGACTTTAAGGCTGCCTTGGATTCTGTTGATCGCCGTTCACTTTGGCTGATACTAAGAGCTACAGGTCTGCCCAAGAAATATTGCTCACTCTTTGAAAAGCTGTATGAGGATACGGAAAGCTGCGTGCAAGTCAATGGAAGACGCAGTCCCACATTCTCGGTGAAGATTGGCGTCCGGCAAGGTTGCGCCGCCACTCCCGAGCTTTTCAACTGCGTCATAGACCAAGTTATGACCAGCACAACGAATCACCTTCAGTTCGGTCTTCTGTTCGGAGACCGGCTACTCTCTGATGCTGACTTCGCCGACGACATAGTGCTAGTTGCGATCACCGTCGAAAAGATCACCAAAGCTCTCCAGGTCCTCTCAGAAGAAGTCTCGAAAGTTGGACTGAAGATCAACTGGCAGAAAATCAAAGTTCTGCTCCTTGAGCCCACCACGTCCTGTTCTACTGTAAAGGAAGTCAACATCAGAAGAAACCGAGTATATGTGGTTGAAGACTTCACTTGCCTGGAATCTATTCTGTCGAATGATGGCTTGATCACAAAAGAGCTTACATCTCGAATTACCAAAGCTTCGGCACTTGTTGGGAGGCTTAGCAGCATCTGGCAAAAGCCAAACATAAGCCTCTTTACCAAAATGCGCATTTACAATGCGTCAGTCAGCACCGTCCTACTGCATGGAGCGGAGACGTGGCAAGCTGCAAAATCTATCCTTAGCGCCGTCGATGTTGCTCAGACAAAACATCTCCGAAGAATTGAAAGACTTCACTGGACTGACTTTGTTAGCAACCAGACTCTTCTGTCACGTACGGCTCAAACTCCTTTCTCGACGCAGCTCGCCCACCGTACTGTTCGGTGGTACGGCCACCTCCTTTGCATGCCAGGCGACGCCCCAGCACAGGTCACATTCGACTTCGACCCCACCCTACACGGATGGAAGCGACCCAGAGGACGCCCACCCACTAGGTGGAAAGACAAAGCCGATGAATTCCTCACCCAAGCCCACATCCCGGTGGAAGAAGCTGCGATCCTGGCAAAGGATAGGTCAACCTGGAGGTGCTTAGTCTCATCGCTCTCTACGCCGAACCCTCGGCAGGAGCCTTAAGTCAAGTAAGTCAAGTTATGCCTAAAAAATTACAAAAGTCTGTAGCCATTACTATTTTCTTATCCTGCACCAAATTTACTTAGGCTAGGATACCATCTATCTCTATTTTTACTGTCCTGGGCGTTAAAATCCCCTAGTAAAAACATCCCATTTCTACCTAGGACCCTGTCTATTTGCTCCTGTAACTGTAAGTAAAATTCAACTGAGTCACAATTATCTCTGTCAGTTGGTTCAACAGAGACAAATACTACTATAACTGATACACTGAAGTTTTTAGTCATAAAAAAAGCAATTAATATTCTATTATTTTTACCTTCCCAACCTAAACAAGACTTAGTAGCATCCTTGTTTATCATGAGCCTCCCTGTCTATGTACCCCCTGTACTCCCTGTCTATGTACCCCATCCTCCCTACATGAGCAAATAAATTTCGTATCATCCAATTTCATGCTTCCTATCCCTGGGATATCAAATTTTGAAACACCTAATACATGAAAGATCGATGTTAGTCAAGAGAATTTAATGTAGTACTAATTAATATAAGTTATGTTTAGACTTTTATATTTATTATAATAATTAATAAAACTCCTAAAAAAAGTCGGATCAAATCCGGGTTGCAGCGGTAGCTAGCAACCTAGTAAGAGACGATCACGTCCAATGTTAAGAAATATAAAAACCCATAGTTCCTAAAAAAGGAGTCAGATCAAAACAAAAAGTACGCCATTCGAACCGCCTTGTCCGAAACCCCTGTATAGGAAACTTTCTGTCCCTTGGCTTGAACAGAAAGGGAAATATATTGGCTTGAAAATCAAGAAAAGTGGCAGCTACTACAACATTCTTCCTAAACGGGATATTTTTTTCTTTTTTTTTTCTTTGTTTCCAGAGATAGCTTGGCACTGGAACATCGTAGAGGGTTGTTCAATAGCTCATTTTAAAGGAAATTAATTGGGTTAAAAACCTTTTGTAACTAAAATAAATTATTTCTAAAAGAGAATAAATTTTTCCACCAAAAACTGCATTTTCGATGTCTTTTCACACTGCAGTCTTTCAAACATAATCGTATACCAGCGGTAAGATTTGAACCCACGCCTCCGAAGAGACTGGTGGTTAACACCAGTGCCTTGGACCACTCGGCCAGGTTGCCTCTCATAAATAATATATATGTGAATCCGGGTTGCATTATAATAAAGATCGAACTCTTCCCTATACTAACTTGCATACGCAACTTCACTATAGTTAAGATTACAGTTTTTATATTATGCATCATTATAAATTATAAAAGGTTCAAATGTTCGAATATAGTAAAGATCGAACTCAAGCCCAAAGGAACTGAATGCTGTTGTTCATTCATATAATCTTCATTATTTTATAATAAAGATCAAACTCTTCCCTATACTAACTTGCATACGCAACTTCACTATAGTTAAGATTGCAGTTTTTATATTTTTACATTAAAAGACGATCACTGAAATAATAAACCATTCCTTACATTGGACTTAGTTAGCTACTTGATTGTTTGAGTTTCGTCTCTTACTATTTATAATAAAGAACGAATATTTTACCGATTATCTACTAATAGCCATGTATGACGTAATAAGTGACATGACGTAATATCTAAAACCTGTTGTGTACTAATAACCATATATGACTTAATGAGTGACGTGACGTAAAAATTAAAAAAATTAATTTTTATTTTATTTTCGTTTTTAGTTCAGAATTGCTAAAGTTATAAACTGCAAAAATATTTATGGTGTCTGAACAATAGTTTTAATCTTTTAATTTAGACTAGAAAAATACCGGAAAATTTAAAAATTAGTTTAATTTTTTGTTAGGTTCTTGATACCTGATACGTGACTTTAACATTCAACTAATGGTTACATAATGGTTTCAATCAAGCAAGCTACACTCAAGTTAAAAAAACAGTACTATACAAAAAACAGAGACAACCTCTTGAAAAGAAAAAAGCAAAGGTATTCAACGGACAAGGCGTATCGAGAAGTAATAATTGAAAAAGCAAAACAAATCCGGGTTGCAGCGGTAGCTAGCAACCTAGTAAGAGACGATCACGTCCAATGTTAAGAAATATAAAAACCTATAGTTCCTAACAGAGGAGTCAGATCAAAACAAAAAGTACACCATTATAACCGCCTTTTCCGAAACCCCTGTATAGAAAACTTTCTGTCCCTTGGCTTGAACAGCAAGGGAAATATATTGGCTTGAAAATCAAGAAAAGTGGCAGCTACTACAACATTCTTCCTAAACGGGATATTTTTTTCTTTTTTCTTCTTTTCCAGAGATTTTATAATAAAGAACGACCTCTTGAAAATACTAAATTTTATACGCCACTTAATTATAGTATAGGTTAGTAATTCAACAGATAGAATGGCACTGAAACATCGTAGAGAGTTTTTCAATGGCTCATTTTAAATGAAATTAATGGGGTTAAAAATCTTTTGTAATTTACACAAAGGACCGATATAGCTCATTATAAATGGTGTTTGTCAATTATCCGCGTTGCAGCGGTAGCTAGCAACCTAGTAAGAGACGATCGCCTCCAATCCGGGTTGCAGCGGTAGCTAGCAACCTAGTAAGAGACGATCACGTCCAATGTTAAGAAGTATAAAAACCCATAGTTCCTAACACAGGAGTCGGATCAAAACAAAATGTACACCATTAGAACCGCCTTGTCCGAAACCCCTGTATAGGAAACTTTCTGTCCTGTGGCTTGAACAGCAAGGGAAATATATTGGCTTGAAAATCAAGAAAATTGACTTTAACCACGTTATTCTCCCCAAACGGGATATTTTTTTTTTTTTCTTTTTCTTTTCCACAGATAGCTTGGCACTGGAACATCGTAGAGGGTTGTTCAATAGCTCATTTTAAAGGAAATTAATTGGGTTAAAAATCTATAGTAACTAAAATAAATTATTTCTAAAAGAGAATAAATTTTTCCACCAAAATCTGCATTTTTGATGTCTTTTCACACTGCAGTCTTTCAAACATTATAATTATTATAATAAAGAACGACCTCTTACCTATACTAAATTTTATACACCACTTAATTATAGTATAGGTTAGTATACAGTAAAGAACGATCTCTCACCCATAGTAACTGATATATGGTGGTTCCAAGGGTAGTTGCAAGCTATCCAGATTGCAGCGGTATCCGGGTTGCAGCGGCAGCTGTAACCCGGAGCTTTGCTTAAACAACAATTCGGTTTGCAGCGGTAGCTAGCAACCGAGTAAGAGACGATCACGTTCAATGTTAAGAAATATAAAAACCAATAACTCCAAAAAAAAGTCAGATCAAAACATTTACAGTAATACAATTTCCTTAAGAAATCATCAGAGGTAACATATATCTTACCGGGAATCGAAATCGAGTCAACTAGGTGACCCGATTGCCCATGGTAAAAGAAAAATTTTATCCGGGTTGCAGTGGTAGCTAGCAACCTAGTAAGAGACGATCACCTCCAATGTTATGAAATATAAAAACCCCTAACTCCTGAGAAAAGAGTCAGATCAAAAAAAAAATTACACCATTAGAACCACCTTGTCCAAAACCCCTATTAAGGAAACTTATCACTCTTTGGCTTGAATAACAAAGAAAATATATTGGCTTGAAAATCAAGAAAATTGACTTTAACCACGTTATTCTCCACAAACGGGATATTTTTTTGTTTCCGCTTGATTTTCCTCCTCAACTAGCTGGGCACTGGAAAATCATAGAGAGCTGTATAATAGCTCATTTTAAACGAAATTGCAACATCTAGTCACTTTTGTAATTAAAAATAAAATACTTTTTAAAGTAGAATCAATTTTGTCAAAATTACATAAAGGATCGATGTGGTTCATTATAAATTATAAAAGGTTTAGAGCTTCTAATGTTCGAAGATTATAGAGTTAAAAATTTTCCAATACCGGGAATCGAACCCGGGCCTTCTAGACGAAATCCAGCTATCCTATCCGCTACACCATATGGGACTATAAAACAGTATGATTTAAGAACCATATGCATATTATTATTTCATCGTATTTTCCGGGTTGCAGCGGTAGCTAGCAATCCGGGTTGCAGCGGTAGCTAGCAACCTAGTAAGAGACGATCACGTCCAATGTTAAGAAATATAAAAACCCCTAACTCCTGAGAAAATCCGGGTTGCAGCGGTAGCTAGCAACCTAGTAAGAGACGTCACCTCCAATGTCAAGAAATATAAAACCCCCCAACTCCTAAAAACAGAGTCAGATCAAAACAAAAAGTACACCATTAGAACCGCCTTGTCCGAATCCTCTATAAAGGAAACTTACCGCCCTTTGGCTTGAATAACAAAGAAAATATATTGGCTTGAAAATCAAGAAAATTGACTTTTACCACGTTATTCTCCACAAACGGGATATTTTTTTCTTTCCGCTTTTTCTTTCTGCTCAGCTAGCTGGGCACTGGAAAATCATAGAGAGCTGTATAATAGCTCATTTTAAAGGAAATTGCAACATCTAGTCACTTTTGTATTTAAAAATAAAATACTTTTTAAAGTAGAATCAATTTTGTCAAAAAAATTGCATTTTTGATGTATTTTCATACTGCAGTCTTTTCAAAGATATTTGAATTTTGAAGCAATAAAACAGTCCATGTAATGAACTCTATAGTAATAATAGCTACTTGTCTCAATAGTAACCGAAACTCCTGGAACCAAAATTTTCTTTTTTGGCTTAATCGCTAAAATTATTATGTAAACTGCAAAAATATTTATGATGCCTAATCAGTAATAGTAATTTTTTAATTTAAACAACAAAAATACATGAAAATTCTAAAATTAGTTTTGCTTTTTGTCTCCTGGAAGAAATTTTTTTTTCATCTCAGTTCAAATTTATTATTGTATCCTGGAACCAAACTTTTTTTGGTTTGTAACTCGTAAAATACATTCCATATTATTGTCTCATAATTGTTTATAATAAAGATCGAACTCTTCCCTATACTAATCCGGGTTGCAGCGGTAGCTAGCAACCTAGTAAGAGACGATCATGTTTACGGGTTGCAGCGGTAGCTAGTCAGGGTTGCAGCGGTAGCTAGCAACCTAGTAAGAGACGATCACCTCCAATGTTAAGAAATATAAAACCCCCCAACTCCTAAAAAAAGAGTCAGATCAAAACAAAAAGTACACCATTAGAACCGCCTTGTCCGAATCCTCTATAAAGGAAACTTACCGCCCTTTGGCTTGAATAACAAAGAATATATATTGGCTTGAAAATCAAGAAAATTGACTTTTACCACGTTATTCTCCACAAATATAATAAAGAACGACCTCTTGCCTATACTAAATTTTATACGCCACTTAATTATAGTATAGGTTAGTACTTCAACAGATAGCATGGCACTGGAACATCGTAGAGAGTTGTTCAATGGCTCATTTTAAAGGAAATTAATGGTGTTAAAAACCTTTTGAAATTAAAACAAATTATTTTTATTACATTAAAAATTTTAATTATGTTCCTTAAGAAATCATCATAAGTAAATATTTCCCAAACATTATTATAGGCCACTTAGCTATAGTCTAGGTTAGTAAATTTACACTAAAAGACCATCATTAGAATTACACACCATTGCATACATTGGACTTAGTTAGCTCCTTGATTCAGGTTTTACATAAAGGGTCGATCATCGAATTTAAGCTGAAACTAAGTAGGACAATTATGCCTCCATATATTCACAGTGATAGCTGGGCATACTCTTTTCTTAGTCTCTTACTATTTCAAAGAAGAAAAACCGTAGGCTTTTCCTGTTTGTAATCAATTAGAAAGAGTTCTACCTTTAATTACAGTAAAGAACAATCTCTCGCCCATATCTGGGTTGCAGCGGTATCCGGGTTGCAGCGGTAGCTAGCAACCTAGTAAGAGACGATCACCTCCAATGTTAAGAAATATAAAACCCCCCAACTCCTAAAAAAAAGAGTCAGATCAAAACAAAAAGTACACCATTAGAACCGCCTTGTCCGAATCCTCTATATTTACAGTAAGGACCGAAGTCTATTTCATAGTAACTAATGCAACGGGAAAAAGAAAAGAGGTCTGTGGTATATATTACGTCATAAAAGGTTACATTTGATTCTACATTAAAATACGATCATTGGAATAACATTTCACTATCCGGGTTGCAGCGGTAGCTAGCAACGTAGTAAGAGACGATCACGCCCCATAGTAAACCCGGGTTGCAGCGGTACCTAGCAACGTAGTAAGAGACGATCACGTTCAATGTTAAGAAATATAAAAATCCATAACTCCCAAAAATCCAAAATTCGTTTTTTATAATAAAACACGACCTCTTTCCTATACTAAATTTTATACACAACTTAATTATAGTATAGGTTAGTAATTCCACAGATAGATTGGCACTGAAACATCGTAGAGAGTTGTTCAATTGCTCATTTAAGGGAAATTAATAGGGTTAAAAACCTTTTGTAATTAAAACAAATTATTTTTAAAATAGAATCAGTTTTTTTTACAAAAACTGCATATTTCATATTAAAGTTAAATTACAAGATGATCTGGGTTGCAGCGGTAGCTAGCAACCTAGTAAGAGACGATCACCTCCAATGTTAAGAAATATAAAACCCCCCAACTCCCACAAAAAGAGTCAGATCAAAACAAAAAGTACACCATTAGAACTGCCTTGTCCGAATCCTCTATAAAGGAAGCTTACCGCCCTTTGGCTTGAATAACAAAGTTATAATAAAGATCGAACTCTTCCCTATACTAACTTGCATAGGCAACTTCACTATAGTGAAGATTACAGTATTTATATTATACATCATTATAAATTATAAAAGGTTCGAATGTTCGAAGATTATAGAGTTAAAAATTTTCCCACACCGGGAATCGAACCCGGTCCTTCTAAGTGAAAGTTAACTATCCTAGCCACTAGACCAAATGGGACCATAAAGAAGTATGATTTAAGAACCATATGCATATTATTATTTCACAATACCAATTATAATAAGGTCAAAACAAAATCATCGAATTGCAACCTTACTTTTGACACATCAGTTAAATCTTCATCAGACTTAAAAACTGTTTTGCTAGTTTTGCAGTAAAGAACGAACCTTAGCCCATAGTAGCAGAAATAAGAATATCGAGGTTTCAGCGGTAGCTAGCAACCTATTAAATACGTAATCCGGGTTGCAGTGGTAGTTAGCAACCTAGTAAGAAACGCACAATTAAAAGATGATCATTAGAAGAACAAACCATTGCTTATATTGGACTTAGTTAGCTGCTTGATTCTTTGAGGTTGGTCTCTTACTATTCCAATGAAGAAAAAGCCGTAGGCTTTTTCCTGTTTGTAATAATACATTAAAATATTACAATAATGATGAATTGAATCGATCCTTTATGTGTTGTTCAATTACTACAGGTTATAGTTCATTCTTTACTATAAATCTATTTAATCGTATATACACAGTTTTGTGGAAAAATCAATTCAATGGATACCTTACTAATGTATAATGGATGAAACTGTGGCTCATGATTAGAGGTTTGTTTCGGGTTGCAGCGGTAGCTAGCAACCTAGTAAGAGACGTCACATCCAATGTTAAGAAATGTTTCCGGGTTGCAGCGGTAGCTAGCAACCTAGTAAGAGACAATCAGGTTCAATGTTACGAAATATAAAAGCCCCTAACTCCTAAAAAAGAGTCAGATCAAGACAAAAACTACACCATTAGAACCGCCTTGTCCGAAACCCCTATAAATAAAACTTACCGCCCTTTGGCTTGAATAACAAAGAAAATATATTGGTTTGAAAATCAAGAAAATTGATTATAATAAAGAACGAATATTTTACCGATTATCTACTAATAACCATATATGACGTAATAAGTGACATGACGTAATATCTAAAACCTATTGTGTACTAATAACCATATATGACTTTATTAGCGACGTGACGTAAAAATTGAAAAAATTAATTTTTATTTTATTTTTGTTTTTAGTTCAGAATCGCTAAAGTTATAAACTGCAAAAATATTTATGGCGTCTGAACAATATTACATCCAAAGACGATCATTAGAATAATCAAACCATTGTACACATTGGAATCAAGTAGCTATTTGATTGTTTGAGTTTCGTCTCTCACTATTTCAAAGAAGAAAAAGCCATAGGCTTTTTCCTGTTTTTACATATCCGGGTTGCAGCGGGAGCTAGCAACCGAGTAAGAGACGATCACGTCCAATCTTAAGAAATATAAAAACCCATAGTTCCTAACAGAGGAGTCAAATCAAATTCAAAAGTACACCATTACTAGGTTGCTAGTCTCTTATTAGGTTGCTAGCTACCGCTGCAACCCGGATAGTAAGAGACGATCACGTCCAATGTTAAGAAATATAAAAACCCATAGTTCTTAAAAAAAGAGTCAGATCAAAACAAAAAGTACACCATTAGAACCGCCTTGTCCGAAACCCCTGCATAGTAAAATTTCTGTCCCTTGGCTTGAACAGCAAGGGAAATATATTGGCTTGAAAATCAAGAAAAGTGGCAGCTACTACAACATTCTGCCTAAACGGGATATTTTTTTCTTTTTTTTTCTTTTTTTTTCTTTTTCTTTTCCACAGATAGCTTGGCACTGGAACATCGTAAAGGGTTGTTCAATAGCGCATTTTCAAGGAAATTAATTGGGTTAAAAATCTATAGTAACTAAAATAAATTATTTCTAAAAGAGAATAAATTTTTCCACCAAAAACTGAATTTTTGATGTCTTTTCACACTGCAGTCTTTCAAACATAATCGTATACCAGCGGTAAGATTTGAACCCACGCCTCTGAAGAGACTGGTGGCTAACACCAGTGCTTTGGACCACTCGGCCACGCTGCCTCTCATAAATAAATATATATGTGAATTTGGGTTGCAGCAGTAGCTAGCAACCTAGTAATAGACGATCAGTCCAATGCTAAGAAATATAAAAACCCAAAACTCCTAAAAATAGAGTCAGATCAAAACAAAAGTACATCATTAGAAATACCTTGTCTGAAACCCTACTAGATAAATAATGAACGTCATCATAGTTTTATATTAGAGCTATGACGTGAATAGAGTGACGTCATAATTAGTATATAAGGAAAGTCAAAACTGAAAATTCTCTTATTCTTGATTAGAATAATGGTTAGATCGAAGCAAGCTATCCGCAATTTGAAGAAAGAGTACTACACAAACAACAGAGCTAGTATCTTGAAAAGAGAAAAGCAAAGGTATTCAACCGACCAGGCGTATCGAGAAGTAAAAATTGAGAGAGCAAAACAAAGGTATTCAACCGACCAGGCGTATCGAGAAGTAATAATTGAGAGAGTTACAGTAAAGAACGATGCAGCGGTAGCTAGCAACCTAGTAAGACATTATTGGAATAAAAAAATATTACATAAAGGACCGATATAGCTCATCATAATCCGGGTTGCAGCGGTAGCTAGCAACCTAGTAAGAGACGATCACGTCCAATGTTAATTACATAAAGGACCGATGTAGCTCATTATAAATGGTGTTTGTCCGGGTTGCAGCGGTAGCTAGCAACCTAGTAAGAGACGATCACCTCCAATGTTAAGAAATATAAAAACCCCCAACTCCTAAAAAAAGAGTCAGATCAAAACAAAAAGTACACCATTAGAACCGCCTTGTCCGAATCCTCTATAAAGGAAACTTACCGCCCTTTGGCTTGAATAACAAAGAAAATATATTGGCTTGAAAATCAAGAAAATTGACTTTTACCACGTTATTCTCCACAAACGGGATATTTTTTTCTTTCTTTTCCACAGATAGCTTGGCACTGGAACATCGTAGAGAGTTTTAGATCAAGACCAATCGGGCTTCGGCTCGTCTCTTGGTGACTCTGAATAACGAGATCAGCTCGCACGGGCGCGCACCTGCGACGGGTCTGTAGAATGTCTGCCTGAGCCCCGGTCGCGTGGATGCGCGGCGCCTCCCCGTGGTTCACAGTTGAAATGGGCCAATGGGGTCGAGTAAGGCTAGGGCGCCGGAGACCCTGCGAACACATCCAAGGAAGGCAGCAGGCGCGTAAATTACCCACAGTAATATCGATGCCGAGACAGTGATACCATCAACAGCCTATTCTCAGGCAGTATCGGCAACTAAAAGACCTGCTAGTGCTGTTATTAGCCATAATGACCTACATCAACTAGGCACTCGTAACGTGGCACCCAGAGGAAACCATTCTCCAAGAAAAGGACTTAACAGAAGACCTCGCAGTGGTTTTTCCCGTAATTTTGTTGATAATAGTCAGCGAGTGCTAACAGATATTAATAGTCGCAGTCGTGAATATTACCATTTTGCCTTTTCTTCGACAGAGACCAGGAACGAGAAACTCCAAGAAATGGCTAGTGATATTAATGCACTGACAGAAATTATTGACGCATAGGAAATAAAGAGCCATATACTGAGTTTAGTGTCATGGAACATCAAAGGACTACGTGATAAGCTGCCTTATTTATATGATGAATTACTTTCGTTTGATGTGATTTCGTTTATTGAAACATGGAACGATCATTCTCCTATATCACCTCTACCAGGGTATTCGGTTGAACAGGTTGTGCGTAAACCAGCAAAAAATAATAGACATTATGGTGGTATTTTGGTTTTAATTAAATCATCAGCTATTGATGGTTAAGAAAGAGTTAATAGTAGATCTGAAAATTTACTTTGGCTGCGTATTTGTTTTAAATGTGGGAAGAGATTATCCGGGTTGCAGCGGTAGCTAGCAACCTAGTAAGACACGATCACGTCCAATGTTAAGAAATATAAAAACCCATAGTTCCTAACAGAGGAGTCAGATCAAAACAAAAAGTACACCATTAGAACCGCCTTGTCCGAAACCCCTGTATAGGTAATTTTCTGTCCCTTGCCTTGAACAGCAAGGGAACTATATTGGCTTGAAAATCAAAAAAAGTAGCAGCAACTGGTATCTTCTGCCTAAACGGGATATTTTTTTCTTTTTTTTTCTTTTTTCTTTTTTTTCCACAGATAGCTTGGCACTGGAATATTGTAGAGAGTTGTTCAATAGCTCATTTTAAAGAAAATTAATTGGGTTAAAAATCTATAGTAACTAAAATAAATTATAACTGAAAGAGAATAAATTTTTCCACCAAAAACTGCATTTTTGATGTCTTTTCACACTGCAGTATTTCAAACATAATCGTATACCAGCGGTAAGATTTGAACCCCCGCCTCCGAAGAGACTGGTGGCTAAAACCAGTGTCTTGGACCAATCGGCCAGGCTGCCTCTTATAATTTGGGTTGCAGCAGTAGCTAGCAACCTAGTAAGAGACGATCAGTCCCATGCTAAGAAATATAAAAACCCGAAACTCCTAAAAATAGAGTCAGATCAAAACAAAAGTACATCATTAGAATTACCTTGTCTGAAACCCTACTAGATAAATAATGAATGTCGTCATAGCTTTATATTAGAGCTATGACGTGAATAGAAAAAACACGAAATTATGTTGTGGTTTCTGAAGACGTCATGAAAGAATATCATTGCGCCATGACGTCATCATGAAATAAAATCATTACGTCGCGACGTCATAATTACTATATAAGAAGCGTCAGAACTTTAAATGCTTTCATTTATAATTAGATAATGGTTTGATCAAAGCGAGCTTCACGCAAGTTAAAAATACAGTACTACACAAACAACAGAGATAGTATCTTGAAATACGAAAAGCAAAGCTATTCAACCAACCAGGCGTATCGTGAAGTAATAATTGAGAGAGCAAAACAAAACAGCAAGATGTGTTATCAAAATGAACTAGTTTACAGAGATGAGAAAATTGAGACAGCCAAACAAAAGATCAAGAAGATTTATCACAATGATGAAGATTACCGCATCAAATATAAGAAAAACCAAAAGCAAAGGTATTAAACCGTCCAGGTGTATCGACAAGTAAAAATTGAGACAGCCAAACAAAAGATCAAGGAGCGTTATCAAAATGATGAAGATTACAGAGAAGCAAGAATTGAGCAGGCTAGACAAATAATCAAGGATCGTTATCACAATGATAAGCTTTATAGAGAAGCAAGAATTGAGCAGGCTAGACAAAAGAGCAAGGAACGGTATGATAATGATGAAGATTACCGAAACAAACATAAGAAAAAAGTTGCTACCAGAATAATGGGTAGATACTGGGGTGACAAAAGCTATAATGAAAAAATTAAATTCTCTGCGAGGTTGTACCGAAGAACGCATAAGGACAAAGGGAAAAATTACATTCAGAAATACAGGAAGATGGCAAAAATGTATAATAAAGAACGAACTCTTGACCTTAGTTACCTATGTCTTGTCAAATTAGCTAATTAATTTCACCTGATTTTGTTTTAAAAATAATTCCCACACCGGGATTCGAACTCAAGCTAATTGGTTGAAAGCCAACTATCCTAAGCCACTAGACCATATGAGATACGTGTAGAAAGCTAATTAATTGTTTTATGATATCTTATAGCATAAATTTCATCGGATATATTACAGTAAAGAACGATATCTTGTCCATAGTAACTGATATACGGTGGTTCCAGGGGTAGCTATCCGGGTTGCAGCGGTAGCTAGCAACCTAGTAAGAGACGATCACGACCAATGTTAGGAAATAAAATAATTCCTAAAAAAAGAGTCAGATCAAAATAAAAAGTATACTAATAGAACCACCTTGTCCGAAATCCAGCATAGGAAATTATCTGTCTCTTGGCTTGAAAATATTGGCTTGAAAATGCAGAAAAGTGGTTGATTTAGTTATCTACTTGATTTTACAGTATTCCCGGATGCAGCGGTAGCTAGCAACCTAGTAAGAGATTTTCCGGGTTGCAGCGGTAGCTAGCAACCTAGTTAGAGATGATCACGCCCCATAGTAAAAACTAATGTAACCCGTGGCTCCTGAAAAAAGATTCAGATCAAAACAAAAAGTACACTATTAAAATCGCCTTGTTCAAAACTTCTATATAGCAATACATTAAAAAAAAAAACTTCCAGCCCATATTAATTAAATAATATTATAATTTCATGTTAAAGATTGATCAATTTTGTCATAATCTTAGGTTGTAGCCAGGTCGTCTCTTACTATTCCAATTAAGAAAAAGTCATAGGCTTTTTTTCCTGATTTCCGGTTGCAGCGGTAGCTAGCAACCTATTAAGAGACGATCACGTCCAATGTTAAGATATATAAAAACCCATAGCTGCTAAAAAGGAGTCAGATCAAAGCAATAAGTACACCATTAGAACCGCCTTGTCCGAAAACTCTGTATCGGAAACTTTCTGTTCCTTGGCTTGAACAGCAAGGGAAATATATTGGCTTAGAAATCAAGAAAAGTGGCAGCTACTACAATATTCTGACTAAACGGCACATTTTTTTCTTTCCTTTTTCTTTTTTTTCTTTTCCACAGATAGCTTGGCACTGGAACATCGTAGAGAGCTGTTCAATGGCTCATTTTAAAGGAAATTAAATGGGTTAAAAATCTTTTGTAACTAAAATAAATTATTTTTAAAAGAGAATAAATTTTACAACTAAAAACTGCATTTTTGATGTCTTTTCATACTGCAGTCTTTTCAAAGATATTTGATTTTTTTACATAAGTCATAATCGTATCCGGGTTGCAGCGGTAGCTAGCAACCTAGTAAGAGACGATCACGTCCAATGTTAAGAAATATAAAAACCCCTAAATCCTGAAAAAAAGAGTCAGATCAAAACAAAAAGTACACCATTAGAACCTCCTTGTCCGAAACCCCTACAAAGGAAACTTACCGCCCTTTGGCTTGAATAACAAAGAAAATATATTGGCTTGAAAAGCAAGAAAATTGACTTTAACCACGTTATTCTCCACAAACGGGATATTTTTTTTCTTTCTTCTTCTTCTTCTTCTCTTCCACAGATAGCTTGGCACTGGAACATCGTAGAGAGTTGTTCAATGGCTCATTTTAAAGGAAATCTCTAGATCTAGTGCCATTTGTACTTAATTTTTTTTTTAATAATTGTTTTTTACGAATTACGTTAAAGGAAGAGCTATAGCCCATAGTAACTGGAATCCGGGTTGCAATAGTAGCTTGCAACTTATCCGGGTTGCGGCAGTATGCATAAAGGATCGATATGGTATAAAGTAAAAAATGAGTAGAAAACCCCATAAAGAGACTAAAAGATAGTATTAACATAGTAAAGAACAAACTCAAGCCCAAAAGATTTTTCTTTTAATTCAACCTATTAAAAGTTCTACCCGACGGGGATTCCAACCCCGTTCTCCCACGTGAAAAGTGGGTATGCTTACCATTAGACTATCGAAGACTTATGAAATAAAAGTTACATATAAGACATGATGACGCCCCATAGTAATTATTATAAAGACAGAACTCTTGCCCCTATAACTTTATAGGCCACTTAACTATAGTATAGGTTTGTTAAGTTATATTTCAAGTTAATATATTGAAAATTCCCTCCAACGGAGTATCGAACCCTGGTCACCTGCTTGACCAGCGGGCGTGATATCCTTTGCACTATAGGAGGCTTATTTGCGCTAATTTGTTACATATAAGACATGATACTAAATCCGTAATACACTAAAAATATTATATAATCCGTGTTCCAGCGGTAGCTAGTTTACATTAAAAAACGATCATTGGAATAACAAACCATTAAATATATTGGACTTGGTTAGATCCTAGATTGTTTGAGGTTTGTCTCTTACTATTTAAAAGAATAATAAATGGTTTTAGTAAATCCGGGTTGCAGCAGTAGTTCGCAACCTAGTAAAAGACGATCACGCCCCATAGTAATAAGTGAAATATTCCATAGCTCCCAAAACTAGAATTAGATAAAAAAAAACTAAGTACACTAGTGGAACCGCCTTGTCCCAAATCCCTATATAGGAAACTTACCGTCCCTTGGCTTGAACAACAAGGGAAGGATTTCAGCGGTAGCTAGCAACCTAGTAAGAGACGATCACGTCCAATGTTAAGAAATATAAAAACTCATAACTCCTAAAAAAAGTCAAATCAAAACAAAAAGTACACCATTAGAACCGCCTTGTCCGAAACCCCTGTATAGTAAACTTTCTGTTATTTGGCTTGAACAGCATGGGAAAAATATTGGCTTTAAAATTAAGAAAAGTGGTACCTACTACAACATTCTGCCTAAACGGCATATTTATTTCTTTTTTCTTTTTTTTCTTTTCCACAGATAGCTTGGCACTGGAACATCGTAGAGAGTTGTTCAATGGCTCATTTTAAAGGAAATTAATTGGGTTAAAAATCTTTTGTAACTAAAATAAGTTATTTCTAAAATAGAAAAGAATTTTCCACTAAAAACTGCATTTTTGATGTCTTTTCATACTGCAGTCTTTTCAAAGATATTTGATTTTTGTACATAAATCATAATCGTATACCAGCGGTAAGATTTGAACCCACGTCTCCGCAGAGACTGGTGGCTAACACCAACGCCTTGGACCACTCGGCCACGCTGCCTCTCATAACTATATATGTGAATCCGGGTTGCAGCAGTAGCTAGCAACCTAGTAAGAGACGATCAGTCCAATGCTAAGAAATATAAAAACCCAGAACTCCTAAAAATAGAGTCAGATCAAAACAAAAGTAAATCATTAGAACCACTTTGTCTGAAACCCTACTAGATAAATAATGAATGTCGTCATAGTTTTGTTAGAGCTATGACGTGAATAGAAAAACACGATATTATGTTGTTGTTTCTGAAGACGTGATGAAATAATATCATTACGACAGAACGTCATGAAATAAAATCATTAAGCCATGACGTCATAATTACTATATAAAAAGCGACAAAGTTGTAACCGGTTACATTCATGATTACATAATGGTTAGATCAAAGCAAGCTACGCGCAAGTTAAAAAAACAGTACTACACAAAAAACAGAGATAGTATCTTGAAAAGAGAAAAGCAAAAGTATTCAACCGACCAGGCGTATTGAGAAGTAAAATTTGAGAGAGCCAAAAAAAATATCAAGGAGCGTTATCAAAATGATGAACTTTATAGAGAAGCAACAATTAAGCAAGCTAAACAAAAGAGCAAGGAACGGTATGATAATGATGAAGATTACAGAGAAGCAACAATTGAGCTGGCTAGACAAAAGAGCAAGGAGCGTCATCACAATGATGAAGATTACCGAATCAAATATAAAAAAAGAAAAGCAAAGGTATTCAACCGACCAGGTGTATCGAGAAGTAAAAATTGAGACTGCCAAACAAAAGAGCAAGGAACGATATGATAATGATAAAGATTACCGGAACAAACATAAGAAAAAAATTGCTACTTGAATAATGGGTAGATACTGGGGTGACAAAAGCTAAAATGAAAAAATTAAATTATCTTCGAGGTTGTACCGAAGAATGCATCAGGACAAAGGGAAACATTAAATTCAGAAATACAAGAAGATGGCAAAAATGCAGGCTGATCTTCGTAAATTGAGAGATATTTTACGCATGTTTAACCAGGATCACAAAATGCACTCAAAATTACAGATTAAAATTCTCTTTACATTAAAGGACGAGCTATAGCCCATAGTAACTGGAATCCGGGTTGCAATAGTAGCTTGCAACATATCCGGGTTGCGGCGGTATACACAAAGGATTGACATGGTATAAAGTAAAGAATGAGTAGAAAACCCCACAAAGAGACTAAAAGATAGTAATAACATAGTAAAAAACAAACTCAAGCCCAAAAGATCTTCCTTTTAATTAAACCTATTAAAATTTCTAAAGGACGGAGATTCCAACCCCGTTCTTCCACGTGACAAGTGGGTAAACTTACCATTAGACTATTGAAGACTTATGAAATAAAAGTTACATAGTAAAATGTATAGTAAAAAGTGAAATATTCCATAACTCCCAAAACTAGAATTAGATTAAGCAAAACTAAGTACACTAGTGGAACCACCTTGTCTCAAATCCCTATACAGGAAACCTACCGTTCATTATCTTAAACACCAAGGGAAGGGTTGCAGCGGTAGCTAGCAACCTAGTAAGAGACGATCACGTCCAATGTTAAGATAAAAACCCATAACTCCTAAAAGTCAAATCAAAACAAAAAGTACACCATTAGAACCGCCTTGTCCGAAACCCCTGTATAGTAAACTCAATGTTATGAGGCTTGAACAGCAAAGGATATATATTGGCTTGAAAATCAAGAAAAGTGGCAGCTACTACAACATTCTGCCTAAACGGCATATTTTTTTCTTTCTTCATTGTGTTTCTTTTCCACAGATAGCTTGGCACTGGAACATCGTAGAGACCTGTTCAATAGCTCATTTTAAAAGAAATTAATTGGGTTAAAAATATTTTGTAACTAAAATTAATTATTTCTAAAAGAGAATAAATTTTTCCACTAAAAACTGCATTTTTGATGTCTTTTCATGCTGCAGTCTTTTCAAAGATATTCGATTTTTGAAGCAATCAAACAGTTCGCGGTAAAGTTATATTAAAAAACGATCATTAGAAGAACAAACCATTGCATACATTTGACTGAGTTTGCTGCCTGATTCTTTGAGATCCCGGTTGCAGCGGTAGCTAGCAACCTAGTAAGAGACGATCACGTAAAATGTTAAGAAATATAAAAACCCATAACTCTTAAAAAAAAGTCAGATCAAAACAAAAAGTACACCAATAGAACCGCCTTGTCCGAAACCCCTGTATTGGAAACTTTCTGTCCCTTGGCTTGAACAGCAAGGGATATATATTGGCTTGAAATTCAAGAAAAGTGGCAGCTCTACTACAACATTCTGCCTAAACGGCATGTTTTTTTTTCTTTCTTCTTTCTTTTTCTTTTCCACAGATAGCTTGGCACTGGAACAACGTAGAGAGTTATTCAGTGGCTCATTTTAAAGGAAATTAATTGGGTTAAAAATCTTTAGTAACTAAAATAAATTATTTCTAAGAGAGAAGAAATTTTTCCTCAGAAAACTGCATTTTTGATGTCTTTTCATACTGCAGTCTTTTCAAAGATATTTGATTTTTGTACATACAAATAATAATCGTATCCGGGTTGCAGCGGTAGCTAGCAACCTAGTAAGAGATGATCACGTCCAATGTTAATCTGGGTTGCAGCGGTAGCTAGCAACCTAGTAAGAGACGATCACGTCCAATGTTAAGAAATATAAAAACCCCTAACTCCTAAAAAAAGAGTCAGATCAAAACAAAAAGTACACCGTTAGAACCGCCTTGTCCGAAACCTCTATAAAGGAAACTTACCGCCCTTTGGCTTGAATATTAAAGAAAATATATTGGCTTGAAAATCAAGAAAATTGACTTTAACCACGTTATTCTCCACAAACGGGATATTTTTTTTTTCTTTCCGCTTTTTCTTTCTCCTCAGCTAACTGGACACTGGAAAATCATATAGAGCTGTATAATAGCTCATTTTAAAGGAAATTGCTACATCTAGTCACTTTTGTAATTAAAAATAAAATACCTTTTAAAGTAGAATCAATTTTGTCAAAAAAATTGCATTTTTGATGTATTTTCATACTTTACATAATGGTTAGATCAAAGCAAGCTACACGCAAGTTAAAAAAACAGTACTACACAAAAAACAGAGATAGTATCTTGAAAAGAGAAAAGTAAAAGTATTCAACCGACCAGGCGTATTGAGAAGTAAAATTTGACAGAGCCAAACAAAACATCAAGGAGCGTTATCAAAATGATGAACTTTATAGAGAAGCAACAATTAAGCAAGCTAAACAAAAGAGCAAGGAACGGTATGATAATGATGAAGATTACAGAGAAGCAACAATTGAGCTGGCTAGACAAAAGAGCAAGGAGCGTCATCACAATGATGAAGTGTACCGAATCAAATATAAAAAAAGAAAAGCAAAGGTATTCAACCGACCAGGTGTATCGAGAAGTAAAAATTGAGACAGCCAAACAAAAGAGCAAGGAACGATATGATAATGATAAAGATTACCGAAACAAACATAAGAAAAAAATTGCTACTTGAATAATGGGTAGATACTGGGGTGACAAAAGCTAAAATGAAAAAATTAAATTCTCTTCGAGGTTGTACCGTAGAACACATAAGGACAAAGGGAAACATTAAATTCAGAAATACAAGAAGATGGCAAAAATGCAGGCTGATCTTCGTATATTGAGAGATATTTTACGCATGTTTAACCAGGATCACAAAATGCACTCAAAATTACAGATTAAAATTCTCTTTCCGGGTTGCAGCGCTAGCTAGCAACCTATAAGAGACGATCACGTCCAATGTTAAGAAATATAAAACCCCCTAACACCTAAAAAAAAGAGTCAGATCAAATTAAAAATTACACCATTAGAACCGCCTTGTCCGATACCCCTAAAAAGGAAACTTACCGCCCTTTGGCTTGAATAACAAAGAAAATATATTGGCTTGAAAATCAAGAAAATTGACTTCAACCAAGTTATTCTCCACAAACGGGATATTTTTTTCTTTCCGCTTTTTGTCCTCCTCAGCTAGCTGGGCACTGGAAAATCATAGAGAGCTGTATAATAGCTCATTTTAAAGGAAATTGCAACATCTAGTGCCTTTTGTTATTAAAAATAAAATACTTTTTAAAGTAGAATAAATTTTGTCAAAAAAATTTTATTTTTGATGTATTTTCATACTGCAGTCTTTTCAAAGATATTTGAATTTTGAAGCAATCAAACAGTTCATGGTAATGAAATCTATAGTAATAATAGCTACTTGTCTCAATAGTAACCGACACTCTAAATAACAAAATTTTGGTACCAATAGATGCATCAGAGAAAACAGTTCGTGATAACGAACTATATGTTGTATAGTAAGAGCGACTCGTCTCAATAGTAAAACTTGCTACATCTAGTTCCTTTTGTAATTAAAGATAAAATATTTTTTAATAGTTCCGGTTTGTAGCGGTAGCTAGGAACCTAATTAAAAGAGATCATTTGAAGAGCATACCATTGTATATATTGGACTTAGTTAGCTGTTCGATTGCTTGAAGAAAAAAAAATCTTATTTGTCAACTGAAACTAGAATCATTCCTGAAAATTTTAAATAAAATAGTTTTATTTAGCTGCAAAGTGCAAAAATATTTACGGTGTCTGAACAATAATTTCCATTTTTTAATTCAAACCAGAAAAAAACCTGAAAATTTAAAAATTAGTTTGGTTTTCCTTTTGCTTCAATAGACTCGCTACACCATTTTATACGCCATTAATTTTATATCATCTTAGTTCAAATTTTTTTTGGCTTAACCCGTAAATTACGTATCTCTGTACTGTTGTTCTTTATTTTCAATGAGAGAGATTCAATTTTTATTTATTTTAGTTTTTAGTTCAGAATCGATTAAGTTATTATTTAAAATGCAAAAATATTTATTATGTCTAACCAATAACACTAATTTTTTAATTCAAACTAGAGCAATACCTGACATTTTTTGAATTAGTTTTGTTTTTTGTCTCCTGGAACCAAAATTTTCTTTTTTGGCTTAATCGCTAAAGTTATTATGTAAACTGCAAAAATAAAGTAATTTCTTAATTTAAACTACAAAAATACATGAAAATTTTATAATTAGTTTTACTTTTTGTCTCCTGGAACCAAAATTTTTTTCATCTAAGTTCAAAGTTATTATTGTATCCTGGAACCAAATTTTTTTTGGTTTGTAACCCGTAAAGTACGTATCTCCATATTATTGTCTTATAATTGCAATTATTTTAGTTTTCAGTCCAGAATCGCTAAACTTATTATGTAAAATGCAAAAATATTTATGGTGTCTAATCAATAATACTAATTTTTTAATTCAAACAAGAGAAATACCTGAAAATTTTAAAATTAGTTTTGTTTTATGTTAGGGTTTAGCTACTCAACACGTGGTATAGTGTACTTAATAATTTTAAACATTGAAAAAATATGGTTTCACTTGAAAGGAAAAAAAGAAAGAATAACCAAAAAAAATATCAAAATAGGGCAATCCAAATTTCTACTAATAAAATCTTTACTACACAAAAAATAAAGCTAACAGCCTGAAATATATGAAAAGTTTATTTAAAAGAGATAAAAATGCCACCGAACGCAATAAAGCTCGAGCACGCGTAAGGATTGCAACTAAGATGTCTTGTGATCCAGAATTTAAGAAAATGAAATATGACAGAGCAAAACAGAGGTATGTTACGGATCATCCGGGTTGCAGCGGTAGCTAGCAACCTAGTAAGAGACGATCACCTCCAACGTTAAGAAAAATAAAACCCCCCAACTCCTAAAAAAAGAGTCAGATCCAAACAAAAAGTACACCATTAGAACCGCCTTGTCCGAATCCTCTATAAAAGAAACTTACCGCCCTTTGGCTTGAATAACAAAGAAAATATATTGGCTTGAAAATCAAGAAAATTGACTTTTACCGCGATATTCTCCACAAACGGGATATTTTTTTCTTTCCAGTTTTTTTTCCTCCTCAGCTAGCGGGGCACTGAAAAATCATAGAGAGGTGTATAATAGCTCATTTTAAAGGCAATTGCAACATCTAGTGCTTTTTGTAATTAAAAATATAATACTTTTTAAAGTGGAATCAATTATTTCAAAAAAATTGCATTTTTTATATATTTTCATACTACAGTCTTTTCGAAGTTATTTGAATTTTTAAGCAATCAAACAGTTCATGGTAATGAACTCTTTAGTAATAATAGCTACTTGTCTCAATAGTAACCGAAACTCCTGGAACCAAAATTTTCTTTTTTGGCTTAATCGCTAAAATTATTATGTAAACTGCAAAAATATTTATGATGCCTAATCAGTAATAGTAAGTTCCTAATTTAAACAACAAAAATACATGAAAATTTTATAATTAGTTTTACTTTTTGTCTCCTGGAAGAAAAATTTTTTTCATCTCAGTTCAAAGTTATTATTGTATCCTGGAACCAAACTCTTTTTGGTTTGTAACCCGTAAAGTACGTATCTCCATATTATTGTCTTATAATTGCAATTATTTTAGTTTTCAGTCCAGAATCGCTAAACTTATTATGCAAACTGCAAAAATATTTATGGTGTCTAACCAATAATTTTAATTTTGTAATTCAAACAAGATAAATACCTGAAAATTTAAAAATTAGTTTTTTTTATGCTAGGTTTTAGATACTCGACAAGGGGTATTGTGTACTTAATAATTTTAAACCTTGAAAAAATATGGTCTCACTTGAAAGGAAAAAAAGAAAGAATAACCAAAAAAAATATCAAAATAGAGCAATCCAAATTTCTACTAATAGAAAACTTTACTACACAAAAAATAAAGCTAACATCCTGAAATATCAGAAAAGTTTATTTAATCTGGGTTGCAGCGGTAGCTAGCAACCTAGTAAGACACGATCACGTCCAATGTTAAGAAATATAAAAAAACCATAGTTCCTAAAACAGGAGTCAGATCAAAACAAAAAGTACACCATTAGAACCGCCTTGTCGGAAACCCCTGTATAGGAAACTTTCAGTCCCTTGGCTTGAACAGCAAGGGAAATATATTGGCTTGAACATCGAGAAAAGTGGCAGCTACTAAAACATTCTGCCTAAACGAGATATTTTTTTTTCTCTTTTCTTTCTTTTCCACAGATAGCTTGGCACTGGAACATCGTAGAGAGTTGTTCAATGGCTCATTATAAAGAAAATTTATTGAGTTAAAAATGTATAGTAACTAAAATAAATTATTTCTAAAAGAGAATAAATTTTTCAACCAAAAACTGCATTTTTGATGTCTTTTCACACTGCAGTATTTCAAACATTATACCAGCGGTAAGATTTGAACCCACGCCTCCGAAGAGACTGGTGACTAACACCAGTGCCTTGGACCACTCGGCCAGGCTGCCTCTCATAAATAATATATATGTGAATCTGGGTTGCAGCAGTAGCTAGCAACCTAGCAAGAGACGATCAGTCCAATGCTAAGAAATATAAAAACCCAAAACTCCTAAAAATAGAGTCAGATCAAAACAAAAGTACATCAATAGATCCGGGTTGCAGCGGTAGCTAGCAACCTCCGGGTTGCAGCGGTAGCTAGCAACCTAGTAAGAGACGATCACGTCCAATGTTAAGAAATATAAAAACCCATAGTTCCTAAAACAGGAGTCAGATCAAAACAAAAAGTACACCATTAGAACCGCCTTGTCCGAAACCCCTATATAGGAAACTTTCTGTCCCTTGGCTTGAACAGCAAGGGAAATATATTGGCTTGAAAATCAAGCAAATTGACTTTAACCACGTTATTCTCCCCAAACGGGATATTTTTTTCTCTTTTTTTTTGTATCCAGAGATAGCTTGGCACTGGAACATCGTAGAGGGTTGTTCAATAGCTCATTTTAAAGGAAAATAATTGGATGAAAAACCTTTTGTAACTAAAATAAATTATTTCTAAAAGAGAATAAATTTTTCCACCAAAAACTGCATTTTCGATGTCTTTTCACACTGCAGTCTTTCAAACATAATCGTATACCAGCGGTAAGATTTGAACCCACGCCTCCGAAGAGACTGGTGGCTAACACCAGTGCCTTGGACCACTCGGCCAGGCTGCCTCTCATAAATAAATATATATGTGAATTTGGGTTGCAGCAGTAGCTGGCAACCTAGTAAGAGACGATCAGTCCAATGCTAAGAAATATAACAAAACTCCTAAAAATAGAGTCAGATCAAAACAAAAGTACATCATTAGAATTACCTTGTCTGAAACCCTACTAGATAAATAATGAATGTCATCATAGCTTTTTATATTAGAGCTATGACGTGAATAGAAAAACACGAAATTATATTGTTGTTTCTGAAGACGTCATGAAATAATATCATTGCGCTATAACGTCAATAAAATCATTACGCCGTGACGTCATAATTACTATATAAGAAGCGTCAGAACTGTAAATGTTCTCATTCATAATTACATAATGGTTTCAATCAAGCAAGCTGCACGCAAGTTGAAAAAACAGTACTACACAAACAACAGAGATAGTATCTTGAAAAGAAAAAAGCAAAGGTATTCAACCGACCAGGCGTATCGAGAAGTAATAATTGAGAGTGCAAAACGAAGGTATTCAACCGACCAGGCGTATCGAGAAGTAATAATTGAGAGAGCAAAACAAAGGTATTCAACCGACCAGGCGTATCGAGAAGTAATAATTGAGAGAGCAAAACAAAACAGCAAGATGTGTTATCACAATGATGAAGATTATAGACATGCAAAAATTTAGACAGCCAAACAAAAGTTCAAGGAGAGTTATCACAATGATGAAGATTACCACATCAAATATAAGAAAAACCAAAAGCAAAGGTATTCAACCGTCCAGGTGTATCGAGAAGTAAATTATAATAAAGATCGAACTCTTCCCTATACTAACTTGCATACGCAACTTCACTATAGTTAAGATTACAGTATTTATATTATACATCATTATAAATTATAAATATCCGGGTTGCAGCGGTAGCTAGCAACCTAGTAAGAGACAATCACCTCCAATGTTAATAAATATAAAACCCCCCAACTCCTAAAAAAAGAGTCAGATCAAAATAAAAAGTACACCATTAGAACCGCCTTGTCCGAATCCTCTATAAAGGAAACTTACCGCCCTTTGGCTTGAATAACAAAGAAAATATATTGGCTTGAAAATCAAGAAAATAGACTTTTACCACGTTATTCTCCACAAACGGGATATTTTTTTCTTTTTTCTTTTTTCTTTTCCACAGATAGCTTGGTACTGGAACATCGTAGAGGGTTGTTCAATAGCTCATTTTAAAGGAAATTAATTGGGTTAAAAATCTATAGTAACTAAAATAAATTATTTCTAAAAGAGAATAAATTTTTCCACCAAAAACTGCATTTTTAATGTCTTTTCACACTGCAGTCTTTCAAACATAATCGTATACCAGCGGTAAGATTTGAACCCACGCCTCCGAAAAGACTGGTGGCTAACACCAGTGTCTTGGACCATTCGGCCAGGCTGCCTCTTATAATTTGGGTTGTAGCAGTAGCTAGCAACCTAGTAAGAGACGATCAGTCCCATGCTAAGAAATATAAAAACCCAAAACTCCTAAAAATAGAGTAAGATCAAAACAAAAGTACATCATTAGAACTACCTTGTCTGAAACCCTACTAGATAAATAATGAATGTCGTCATAGCTTTATATTAGAGCTATGACGTGAATAGAAAAACACGAAATTATATTGTTTTTTCTGATGACGTCATCAAATAATATCATTGCGCCATGACGTCAATAAAATCATTACGCCGTGACGTCATGATTACTACTTAAGAACGACAAAGATGTAAATTCTCTCATTCTTGATTAGAATAATGGTTAGATCGAAGCAAGCTATACGCAATTTGAAAAAACAGTACTACACAAACAACAGAGATAGTATCTTGAAAAGAAAAAAGCAAAGGTATTGAACTGACCAGGTGTATCGAGAAGTAATAATTGAGAGAGCAAAACAAAGGTATTAAACCGACCAGGCGTATCGAGAAGTAATAATTGAGAGAGCAAAACAAAACAGCAAGATGTGTTATCACAATGATGAAGATTATAGACATGCAAAAATTGAGACAGCCAAACAAAAGATCAAGGAGAGTTATCACAATGATGAAGATTTATAATAAAGATCAAACTCTTCCCTATACTAACTTGCATACACAACTTCACTATAGTTAAGATTACAGTATTTATATTTTTACATTAAAAGACGATCACTGAAATAACAAACCATTCCATACATTGGACTTAGTTAGCTACTTGATTGTTTGAGTTTCGTCTCTTACTATTTAAAAGAAGAAAAAGCCGTATGCTTTTTCCTGTTTGTATTTATAGTTAAAAAACGAACTCAAGTCCAAAGAAACTGAACTCTGTGGTTCATTCATATTATCTTCATTATTTTAGCTAGATATAATAAAGAACGACCTCATGCCTATACTACATTTTATACGCCACTGAATTATAGTATAGGTTAGTAATTCCACAGATAGCTTGGCACTGGAACATCGTAGAGAGTTTTTCAATGGCTCATTTTAAAGGTTAAAAATATTATATTAAAAGACGATCATTAGAATCCGGGTTGCAGCGGTAGCTAGCAGCCTAGTAAGAGACGATCACGTCCAATGTTAAGAAATATAAAAACCCATAGCTCCTAAAAAAGGAGTCAAATCAAAACAAAAAGTACACCATTAGAACCGCCTTGTCCGAAACCCCTGTATAGGAAACTTTCTGTCCCTTGGCTTGAACAGCAAGGGAAATATATTGGCTTGAAAATCAAGAAAAGTGGCAGCTACTACAACATTCTGCCTAAATGGGATATTTTTTTTTCTTTTTTTCTTTTCCACAGATAGCTTGGCACTTGAACATCGTAGAGGGTTGTTCAATAGCTCATTTTAAAGGATTTACATAAAGGACCGATATAGTTCATCATAATTCGTGTTTGTCAATACGGTCTTTTTATATCATTATCCATTATTATGTAAAATGCAGTAATTTTGGGGGGTTTTAACAAACAATTTATTTGTCAACTGAAACCAGAATAATTCCTAAAAATTTTAAATAAAAATAATTATGTTAAAGAGCGAACTTTAGTTTATAGTAACTGAAGTATTAAAAGGAATCATTATATAGATGATGAGTTTTCCTTAAGATTATAATAAAGATCGAACTCTTCCCTATACTAACTTGCATACGCAACTTCACTATAGTTAAGACTACAGTATTTATATTATACATCATTATAAATTATAAAAGGTTCAAATTTTCGAAGATTATAGATTTAAAAATTCTCCCACACCAAGAATCGAACCCGAGCCTGTTAAGTGAAAGTTAACTATCCTATCCACTAGACCATATGGAACCATAGAGAAGTATGATTTAAGAACCATATGCATATTATTATTTCACCATACCAATTATAATAAGGCCAAAACAAAATCGTCGACTTGCAACCTTACTTTTAACACATTAGTTAAATCTTCTTTTCCGGGTTGCAGCGGTAGCTAGCAACCTAGTAAGAGACGATCACCTCCAATGTTAAGAAATATAAAACCCCCCAACTCCTAAAAAAAGAGTCAGATCAAAACAAAAAGTACACCATTAGAACCGCCTTGTCCGAATCCTCTATAAAGGAAACTTACCGCCCTTTGGCTTGAATAACAAAGAAAATATATTGGCTTGAAAATCAAGAAAATTGACTTTTACCACGTTATTCTACCCAAACGGGATATTTTTTTCTTTCTTTCTTTTCCACAGATAGCTTGGCACTGGAACATCGTAGAGAGTTGTTCAATGGCTCATTTTAAAGGAAATCTCTAGATCTAGCGCTATTTGTACTTAATTTTTTTTTAATCTATGTTTTTTACGAAAAACTTAATTTTTTATATACAATATTAATCAATGACGTCATAGTCTTTGGATGTAGTTAGTACATAAAGTCTGGATCATCGAATTAAAGCTGAAACTAAGTAAAGAACAATTATGCCTTCATATATTCACAGTGATCTATAAAATTTCCCATTACATCTATAAACTGTTCCACAGTTGCCGGTTCATACCTTGGAAGCTTTTCACTAAACATGCAACATTTCTTTTGGATATTACTATGAAGTTTTGCGAAAGCATCTCTAGCTGACTTTTCAACAAAATCCATTCTTTCAGAGATAATTTTAATCTTTAATTTTGAATATTTTTCGTAATCCCGGTAAAAAATTCGTAAAATTTTTCTAAATTTACTAAGATCAGCCAGCATTGTTGCCATGTTTTTGGACTTCTGAATATAATTTTGAATTTTGCCCTTATGCGTTCTTTGCAGCTTGTGTAAACTGCAAAATATCCATGGTATCCGAGCAATAGTTTGAATATTTCAATTCAAGCTAGAAAAATACCTGAAAATGTTAAAATTAGTTTTATTTTTAGTTAGGTTCTAACTACCCGATGAGGAATTTACTATGTATTTTCAGACCAAAAAATTCAATTTTTTAATATATTTCATTTTTCAGTTTAGAATCGCTAAAGTTATTATGTAAACTGCAAAAATATTTATGATATAGCGCTATTTGTACTTAATTTTTTTTTAATTAATTTTTTTTACGAAAAACTTAATTTTTTATATACAATATTAATCAATGACGTCATAGTCTTTGGATGTAGTTAGTACATAAAGTCTGGATCATCGAATTAAAGCTGAAACTAAGTAAAGAACAATTATGCCTCCATATATTCACAGTGATCTATAAAATTTCCCATTACATCTATAAACTGTTCCACAGTTGCCGGTTCATACCTTGGAAGCTTTTCACTAAACATGCAACATTTCTTTTGGATATTACTATGAAGTTTTGCGAAACCATCTCTAGCTGACTTTTCAACAAAATCCATTCTTTCAGAGATAATTTTAATCTTTAATTTTGAATATTTTTCGTAATCCCGGTAAAAAATTCATAAAATTTTTCTAAATTTACTAAGATCAGCCAGCATTGTTGCCATGTTTTTGGACTTCTGAATATAATTTTTAATTTTGCCCTTATGCGTTCTTTGCAGCTTGTGTAAGCTGCAAAATATCCATGGTATCCGAGCAATAGTTTGAATATTTCAATTCAAGCTAGAAAAATACCTGAAAATGTTAAAATTAGTTTTATTTTTAGTTAGGTTCTAACTACCCGATGTGGAATTTACTATGTATTTTCAGACCAAAAATTCAATTTTTTAATATATTTCATTTTTCAGTTTAGAATCGCTAAAGTTATTATGTAAACTGCAAAAATATTTATGATATATGAGCAATAATTTTAATCTTTTAATTCAAACTAACAAAATACCTGAAAATTTAAAAATTAGTTTTATTTTTTGTTAGGTTATGGGTACATGATACGAGTCTTAAAAAGTTTCAATTAGACATCCGGGTTGCAGCGGTAGCTAGCAACCTAGTAAGAGACGATCACGTCCAATGTTAAGAAATATAAAAACCCCTAACTCCTAAAAACAGAGTCAGATCAAAACAAAAAGTACACCATTAGAACCGCCTTGTCCGAAACCCCTATAAAGGAAACTTACCGCCCTGCGGCTTGAATAACAAAGAAAATATATTGGCTTGATAATCAAGAAAATTGACTTTAACCACGTTATTCTCCACAAACGGGATATTTTTTTCTTTCTTTCTTTTCCACAGATAGCTTGGCACTGGAACATCGTAGAGAGTTGTTCAATGGCTCATTTTAAAGGATATCTCTAGATCTAGCGCTATTTGTACTTCATTTTTTTTAATTAATTTTTTTTACGAAAAACTTAATTTTTTATATACAATATTAATCAATGACGTCATAGTCTTTGGATGTAGTTAGTACATAAAGTCTGGATCATCGAATTAAAGCTGAAACTAAGTAAAGAACAATTATGCCTCCATATATTCACAGTGATCTATAAAATTTCCCATTACATCTATAAACTGTTCCACAGTTGCCGGTTCATACCTTGGAAGCTTTTCACTAAGCATGCAACATTTCTTTTGGATATTACTATGAAGTTTTGCGAAAGCATCTCTAGCTGACTTTTCAACAAAATCCATTCTTTCAGAGATAATTTTAATCTTTAATTTTGAATATTTTTCGTAATCCCGGTAAAACATTCGTAAAATTTTTCTAAATTTACTAAGATCAGCCAGCATTGTTGCCATGTTTTTGGACTTCTGAATATAATTTTTAATTTTGCCCTTATGCGTTCTTTGCAGCTTGTGTAAACTACAAAATATCCATGGTATCCGAGCAATAGTTTGAATATTTCAATTCAAGCTAGAAAAATACCTTAAAATGTTAAAATTAGTTTTATTTTTAGTTAGGTTCTAACTACCCGATGTGGAATTTACTATGTATTTTCAGACCAAAAAATTCAATTTTTTAATATATTTCATTTTTCAGTTTAGAATCGCTAAAGTTATTATGTAAACTGCATACCATACAGGATTGATTATTTTTCCTTCCTTGCAACAGGTGGGATTGGCCCTCAGTCCCAGATATTTCCAAGTGTGGCTTTGCCCACAACGCTGTCACAAGGTAATATCGTAGTATATTCAATGAATACATTAAATGGACAAGAGAGATAAATAGCTCGTCTCTGAGACAAAAACTCAAACCGTAATATAGTAAACCTGTAAGTTTAATCACTTAGCAAGTTTATTTTATCTAGCAAATAACCAACTAATTTGAAAATTTACAAGTTTTTTCTAGTTTGAATTAAAACATTAATATAATTGCTTAGGCACCGTAAATATTTTTGCAGTTTACATAATAATTTCAGCGCTCTGAACTGAACTTAAAAAAAAATTCAACTTTTTTACATGTTTTAAATACACATGGATTGTTGTAATCTCTTGTCAAAATTTAATTTAAAAAGAAATTATAATAAAGAACGACCTCTTGCCTATACTAAGTTTGATACGCCACTTAATTATAGTTTAGGTTAGTAATTCCACACATAGCTTGGCACTGAAACATCGTAAAGAGTTGTTTAATGGCTCATTTTTAAAGGAAATTAGTGGGGTTAAAAACTTTTTGTAATTTTTCCGGGTTGCAGCGGTAGCTAGCAACCTAGTAAGAGACGATCACGTCCAATGTTAAGAAATATAAAAACCCATAGTTCTTAAAAAAAAGAGTCAGATCAAAACAAAAAGTACACCATTAGAACCGCCTTGTCCGAAACCCCTGCATAGTAAAATTTCTGTCCCTTGGCTTGAACAGCAAGGGAAATATATTGGCTTGAAAATCAAGAAAAGTGGCAGCTACTACAACATTCTGCCTAAACGGGATATTTTTTTCTTTTTTTTTCTTTTTTTTTCTTTTTTCTTTTCCACAGATAGCTTGGCACTGGAACATCGTAAAGGGTTGTTCAATAGCGCATTTTCAAGGAAATTAATTGGGTTAAAAATCTATAGTAACTAAAATAAATTATTTCTAAAAGAGAATAAATTTTTCCACCAAAAACTGCATTTTTGATGTCTTTTCACACTGCAGTCTTTCAAACATAATCGTATACCAGCGGTAAGAATTGAACCCACGCCTCTGAAGAGACTGGTGGCTAACACCAGTGCCTTGGACCACTCGGCCAGGCTGCCTCTCATAAATAAATATATATGTGAATTTGGGTTGCAGCAGTAGCTAGCAACCTAGTAATAAACGATCAGTCCAATGCTAAGAAATATAAAAACCCAAAACTCCTAAAAATAGAGTCAGATCAAAACAAAAGTACATCAGTAGAAATACCTTGTCTGAAACCCTACTAGATAAATAATGAACGTCATCATAGTTTTATATTAGAGCTATGACGTGAATAGAGTGACGTCATAATTAGTATATAAGGAAAGTCAAAACTGAAAATTCTCTCATTCTTGATTAGAATAATGGTTAGATCGAAGCAAGCTATACGCAATTTGAAGAAAGAGTACTACACAAACAACAGAGATAGTATCTTGAAAAGAAAAAAAGCAAAGGTATTCAACCGACCAGGCGTATCGAGAATTAATAATTGAGAAAGCAAAACAAAGGTATTCAACCGACCAGGCGTATCGAGAAGTAATAATTGAGAGAGCAAAAGAAAACAGCAAGATGTGTTATCACAATGATGAAGATTATAGACATGCAAAAATTGAGACAGCCAAACAAAAGATCAAGGAACGGTATGGTAATGATGAACATTACAGAGATCCGGGTTGAAGCGGTAGCTAGCAACCTAGTAAGAGACGATCACGTCCAATGTTAAGAAATATAAAAACCCATAGTTCTTAAAAAAAAGAGTCAGATCAAAACAAAAAGTACACCATTAGAACCGCCTTGTCCGAAACTTCTGCATAGTAAAATTTCTGTCCCTTGGCTTGAACAGCAAGGGAAATATATTGGCTTGAAAATCAAGAAAAGTGGCAGCTACTACAACATTCTGCCTAAACGGGATATTTTTTTCTTTTTTTTTTCTTTTTTTTTCTTTTTTGTATCCAGAGATAGTTTGGCACTGGAACATCGTAGAGGGTTGTTCAATAGCTCATTTTAAAGGAAATTAATTGGGTTAAAAATCTATAGTAACTAAAATAAATTATTTCTAAAAGAGAATAAATTTTTCCACCAAAAACTGCATTTTGATGTCTTTTCACTCTGCAGTCTTTCAAACATAATCGTATACCAGCGGTAAGAATTGAACCCACACCTCTGAAGAGACTGGTGGCTAACACCAGTGCCTTGGACCACTCGGCCAGGCTGCCTCTCATAAATTTATAATAAAGATCGAACTCTTCCCTATACTAACTTGCATACGCAACTTCACTATAGTTAAGATTACAGTATTTATATTATGCATCATTATAAATTATAAAAGGTTCAAATGTTCGAAGATTATAGAGTTAAAAATTTTCCCACCCCGGGAATCGAACCCGAGCCTGTTAAGTGAAAGTTAACTATCCTAGCCACTAGACTATATTGAACCATAAAGAAGTATGATTTAAGAGCCATATACGTATTATTATTTCACCATACCAATTATAATAAGGTTACATTAAAGAACGACTAATTGAGTGTTATATAGAATCATTATATAGATTTCCGGGTTGCAACGGTATACAGTAAAGAACGATCTCTCTCCCATACTAACTGATTATATGGTGGTTCCAGGTGTAGTTACATCCGGGTTGCAGCGGTAGCTAGCAACCTAGTAAGAGACGTTAAGAAATATAAAAATCCATAGTTCTTAAAAAAAGAGTCAGATCAAAACAAAAAGTAAACCATTAGAACCGCCTTGTCCGAAACCCCTGCATAGTAAAATTTCTGTCCCTTGGCTTGAACAGCAAGGGAAATATATTGGCTTGAAAATCAAGAAAAGTGGCAGCTACTACAACATTCTGCCTAAACGGGATATTTTTTTCTTTTTTTCTTTTTTTTTTTATTTTTTTGTATCCAGAGATAGCTTGGCACTGGAACATCGTAGAGGGTTGTTCAATAGCTCATTTTAAAGGAAATTAATTGGGTTAAAAATCTATAGTAACTAAAATGAATTATTTCTAAAAGAGAATAAATTTTTCCACCAAATTATAATAAAGAACGACCTCATGCCTATACTAAACTTTATACGCCACTGAATTATAGTATAGGTTAGTAATTCCACAGATAGCTTGACATTGGAACATCGTAGAGAGTTGTTCAATGGCTCATTTAAAGGAAATTAATGGGGTTAAAAATATTTTATTAAACGACGATCATTAGAAGTATTATAAAGATCAAACTCTTCCCTATACTAACTTGCATACGCAACTTCACTATAGTTAAGATTACAGTATTTATATTTTTTTACATTAAAAGACGATCACTGAAATAACAAACCATTCCATACATTGGACTTAGTTAGCTACTTGATTGTTTGAGTTTCGTCTCTTACTATTTAAAAGAAGAAAAAGCCGTAGACTTTTTCCTGTTTGTATTTATAGTTAAAAAACGAACTCAAGTCCAAAGAAACTGAACACTGTGGCTCATTCATATTATCTTCATTATTTTAGCTAGAATGTAAATAAACAAGTTTCTTTTTTAAATTTTAAATTTAAAAGATAGTGCTTTTAATTCAACATATTAAAAGTTCTTCCCAACGGGGAATCGAACCCCCTTCTCCCAAGTAAAAAGTGGGCATACTTACCATTAGACTATCGATGACTTATAAAATAAAAGTTACATATAAGATATGATAATAATTTTTTAATCCGGGTTACATAAAGGCTCGATCATCAAATTTTTACATTAAAGAATGAACTTTAGTCCATAGTTTATATTAAAGGACGATCATTAGAATTATAATAAAGAATGACCTCTTGCCCATACTAAATTTTATAGGCCACTTAACTATTGTATAGGCTAGAACAGTTATATCTAAGGTCAATATATCCGGGTTGCAGCGGTAGCTAGCAACCTAGTAAGAGACGTCACCTCCAATGTCAAGAAATATAAAACCCCCCAACTCCTAAAAACAGAGTCAGATCAAAACAAAAAGTACACCATTAGAACCGCCTTGTCCGAATCCTCTATAAAGGAAACTTACCGCCCTTTGGCTTGAATAACAAAGAAAATATATTGGCTTGAAAATCAAGAAAATTGACTTTTACCACGTTATTCTCCACAAACGGGATATTTTTTTCTTTCCGCTTTTTCTTTCTGCTCAGCTAGCTGGGCACTGGAAAATCATAGAGAGCTGTATAATAGCTCATTTTAAAGGAAATTGCAACATCTAGTCACTTTTGTATTTAAAAATAAAATACTTTTTAAAGTAGAATCAATTTTGTCAAAAAAATTGCATTTTTGATGTATTTTCATACTGCAGTCTTTTCAAAGATATTTGAATTTTGAAGCAATAAAACAGTCCATGTAATGAACTCTATAGTAATAATAGCTACTTGTCTCAATAGTAACCGAAACTCCTGGAACCAAAATTTTCTTTTTTGGCTTAATCGCTAAAATTATTATGTAAACTGCAAAAATATTTATGATGCCTAATCAGTAATAGTAATTTTTTAATTTAAACAACAAAAATACATGAAAATTCTAAAATTAGTTTTGCTTTTTGTCTCCTGGAAGAAATTTTTTTTTCATCTCAGTTCAAATTTATTATTGTATCCTGGAACCAAACTTTTTTTGGTTTGTAACTCGTAAAATACATTCCATATTATTGTCTCATAATTGCAATTATTTTAGTTTTCAGTCCAGAATCACTAAACTTATTATGTAAACTGCAAAAATATTTATGGTGTCTAACCAATAATACTAATTTTGTAATTCAAACAAGATAAATACCTGAAAATTTTAAAATTAGTATAATAAAGATCGAACTCTTCCCTATACTAACTTTTATAGGCCACTTAACTATAGTAGCCTATAAGTTAGTAAAGTTTAGACAAAGGACTATTTATTTATAGACAAAGAACATTATGGTGAACAACGAATTTTATATTAGTACATAAAGGACCGATATAGTTCATCATAAATGGTAGTTGTCAATTAGGTTTTGTCTATATATTATATAAAGGACCGATATAGTTCATCATAAATGGTGTTTGTCAATATGTTTTTTTATTGAGTTATCCAGAAAAATACCTGAAAATTTGACATTTGGTTTTGACTGGTGTTTATATTAAATAACGAACTATAGTACAAAAAGGATCGATAACTATAGTATAGGCTAGTACAGTTATATTTAAGGTCAATATATTAAAGTTTCCATTAAAAGACGATCATTGGAATAAAAACCCATTACATATATTTGATATACCGGGTTTCAGTGATAGCTAGCAACCTAGTAAGAGACGATCACGGCCAATGTTAAGAAATATTAAAACCCATAACTCCTAAAAAAAAGTCAGATAAAAACAAAACATACACCATTAGAACCACCTTGTCCGAAAGACCTGTATAGGAAACTTTCTGTCCCTTGGCTTGAGCAGCAAGGGAAGTATATTGGATTGAAAATCAAGACAAGTGGTGGCTACTACAACATTCTGCCTAATCGGCATATTTTTTGTTCTTTCTTCTCTCTTGTCCACAGATAGCTTGGCACTGGAACATCGTAGAGAGTTTTTCAATGGCTCATTTTAAAGGAAATTAATTGGGTTAAAAATCCTTTGTAACTAAAATAAATTATTTCTCAAAGATAATAAATTTTTCCACTAAAAACTGCATTTTGAATGTCTTTTCATACTGCAGTCTTTTCAAAGATATTTGATTTTTGTACATAAATCATAATCGTATACCAGCGGTAAGATTTGAACCAACGCCTGCGAACAAACACCAGCGCCTTGGACCACTCGGCCACGCTGCCTCTCATAACTCTATATGTTGATACATTAAAAGACGATCATTGGAATAATATTACAATAAAGAACGACACCTTGCCCATGTTAACTAAAACATAAATAGGGATTATGTAATTTCCAATAGTATCATGGCTGTAGAGATGGCTGAAACCTAGTTACAATAAAAAAAGATCATTGGAATAACAAATATTGCAAACCTTTGGAATTAGCTAGCTACTTGATTATTTGAGACTCGTCTCTTACTATTTAAAAGAAGAAAAAGCCGTAGGCTTTTTCCTGTGTGTAATCAGTTTATTATCATAGTCCGGGTTGCAGCGGTAGCTAGCAACCTAGTACGATCAGGTCCAATGTTAATATGTGGTGTATATGACGTCATTATAATTATAAAATAACTCTTGGCTATACTAACTTGAATAGTCAAGTTAGCATAGCCATAAGAATTAGTTTATCAAAATCTATTTATCCGTATATACAAAGTTTTGTGGAAAAATCAAATCAATGAATACCTTACTACAGCACAATGGATGAAAGTGTGCCTCATGATTCGAGGTTTGCGGGTTTTACATTAAGAGACGATCACTGAAATAACAAACCATTCCATACATTGGACTTAGTTAGCTACTTGATTGTTTGAGTTTCGTCTCTTACTATTTAAAAGAAGAAAAAGCCGTAGGCTTTTTCCTGTTTGTATTTATAGTTAAAAAACGAACTCAAGTCCAAAGAAACTGAACACTGTGGTTCATTCTTATTATCTTCATTATTTTAGCTAGATAATGTACGAAGGGCTTATTTTGAAGACGTTGAAGGGGCTTAATTCGGGATTTAAAAGTATTTAAATAAGCAATGGGGCAAAAATTAAAATAAGAATGAATTAAAGAATAATATTCACGTATGTTAGCTTCTTTCACGCAGGATATTCATGCCATTTTTCAAAAATATCTCCAGTTAAGAACTATATATGTGGCTAATTAATTATGCTATTTTAACTTCAAATATTTCACCCTTCATTTAATAGTATAATTAACTATTGTAGTTTATTTCATAAATAATGCTATTTCAGCTATTTCAACTTCCACTCTCATTGTAAGAACATATTTAACACATTTAAACTACCAGAACATATTAACATGTTGTAACATTTTTAAACTACCAAGACAGAGAAAATCAAAACTGACAGTTCAAATTTATACATTGAAAATTTACGCAACCAATTTTATCTAAAAAAAAAGCAACAATATGAGATATTTTTAAAGAAAAAGGCTTCCTTATGCAGTTATACATTTTTGTTGTAGTGTTTGTAGTTTGTAATTGTCAAGAGACGAAGGCCTGAGAAATTCGATTAACATTAACATTCGGTTTCATGTTGGGGTGCCCACGGTAAAATTCAAGTCTTAAAAATATCGGCAATACCTAGAGTTTCTTTTTTTACAATAAAGAACGACACCTAGCCCATGTTAACTGAAACATAAATAGGGATTATGTAATTTCCGTCAATATCATGGCTGTAGAGATGGCTGAAACCTAGTAAAGAACAATACATAAAAGATCGATGTCAGCCAAGAGGATCTAACGGAGTTTATCCTTTATAGTAAAGAACGACAATATTAACTACTACTACTACTACTAACAACTCATCGCAGCACCAAGCCGCCTGAGGCCACCACAGCTACGCACGCTCCTCCTCCACCCCAGTCTATTCAAAGCCTCCCTTTTTACACCCGCCCACGAAGTTCCCATTTCCTTTAGATCTTTCTTTATAGCGTCCTCCCACCCCAGACGGGGACGACCAGCTTTCCGTTTAGCCCTAGATGGTTGGCCAAAAAGAACAATCTTCGGCAATCTGTCAACCTTCATCCGCACAACATGCCCTAATCACCTCAACCATTCTTTCACTATAGACCTAGAAAGCGGTATTGAACCACATTTTTCGTATAGCCTATTGTTTGAAATACGGTCAGTCAGCCGGGTACCCAGAACAATCCTTAAGCAATTTCTCTGGAAAACATCTAGCAAATCTTCATCCGCTTTTCGGAGCGTCCATGCTTCAGAGCCATATTTGACCACTGTCATCACTGTAGCTTCTAAGATTCCAATCTTGGTTTGCAGACTTATCTTCCTATTCTTCCAGACTTTTTTTGACTGTGAAAAAACACCCTGAGCCTTGGCTATTCTATTTTTAACATCTTCACTGCTCCCACCATCTTTACTAATAATACTACCAAGGTAAGTGAAACTGCCCACCTGATCAATCTTTTCATTACCCAGCGTCACCTTTTCATCTTCACTTATTCCTAGCCTTAGTGACTTAGTCTTCCTAACATTAATTTTCAAACCAATTCTAGCACCCTGAACTCGCAAAACCTCTAAAAATTCATTTATTTTGCTCACACTTTCATCTAGAATGCTTAAATCATCAGCATAATCCAAGTCCGGGAGACTTTTTCCTCCCCATTTGATTCCGTGACATAATCTATTGACAAGATGAAGCAAATGTCTTTTGAAAGTTTCTTGTCTACGGTATGTTATCCGGGTTGCAGCGGTAGCTAGCAACCTAGTAAGAGACGATCACGTCCAATGTTAAGAAATATAAAAACCCATAGTTCCTAACAAAGGAGTCACATCAAATTCAAAAGTACACCATTAGAACCGCCTTGTCCGAAACCCCTGTATAGGAAACTTTCTGTCCCTCGGCTTGAAACAGCAAGGGAAATATATTGGCTTGAATATCAAGAAAAGTGGCAGCTATTACAACATTCTGCCTAAACGAGATATTTTTTTTCTCTTTACTTCTTTTCCAGAGATAGCTTGGCACTGGAACATCGTAGAGAGTTGTTCAATGGCTCATTTTAAAGGAAATTAATTGGGTTAAAAATCTATAGTAACTAAAATAAATTATTTCAAAAAGAGAATAAATTTTTCCACCAAAAACTGCATTTGTGATGTCTTTTCACACTGCAGTCTTTCAAACATACTCGTATACCAGCGTGATCTTGAAAATCAAGAAAAGTGGCAGCTACTACAACATTCTGCCTAAACGGGATATTTTTTTCTTTCTTTTTTTCTTTTTTCTTTTCCACAGATAGCTTGGCACTGGAACATCGTAGAGGGTTGTTCAATAGCTCATTTTAAAGGAAATTAATTGGCTTAAAAACCTTTTGTAACTAAAATAAATTATTTCTAAAAGAGAATAAATTTTTCCACCAAAAACTGCATTTCCGATGTCTTTTCACACTGCAGTCTTTCAAACATAATCGTATACCAGCGGTAAGAATTGAACCCACGCCTCTGAAGAGACTGGTGGCTAACACCAGTGCCTTGGACCACTCGGCCAGGCTGCCTCTCATAAATAAATATATATGTGAATTTGGGTTGCAGCAGTAGCTAGCAACCTAGTAATAGACGATCAGTCCAATGCTAAGAAATATAAAAACCCAAAACTCCTAAAAATAGAGTCAGATCAAAACAAAAGTACATCAGTAGAAATACCTTGTCTGAAACCCTACTAGATAAATAATGAACGTCATCATAGTTTTATATTAGAGCTATGACGTGAATAGAGTGACGTCATAATTAGTATATAAGGAAAGTCAAAACTGAAAATTCTCTCATTCTTGATTAGAATAATGGTTAGATCGAAGCAAGCTATACGCAATTTGAAGGAAGAGTACTACACAAACAACAGAGCTAGTATCTTGAAAAGAGAAAATCAAATTTATTCAACCGACCAGGCGTATCGAGAATTAAAAATTTAGAAAGCAAAACAAAGGTATTCAACCAACCAGGCGTATCGAGAAGTAATAATTGAGAGAGCAAAAGAAAACAGCAAGATGTGTTATCACAATGATGAAGATTATAGACATGCAAAAATTGAGACAGCCAAACAAAAGATCAAGGAACGGTATGGTAATGATGAACATTACAGAGATTACAATAAAGAACGACCTCTTGCCTATACTAAATTTTATACGCCACTTAATTATAGTATAGTTACATTAAAAGACGAACATTGGAAGAACAAACAATTGCATACATTGGAATTAGTTAGCTACTTGATTGTTTCTACATTTAAGAACGAACTGTAGTCCGTTATAACTGAAGTGCTATAAGGAATAAAATTACATTAAAAGACGATCCCTTAAATAACAAACCATTCCATAAGTTAGACTTAGTTTGCTACTTGATTGTTTAAGTTTCGTCTCTTACTATTTAAAAGAAGAAATTACATAATTACAGTAAGGAACGAAGTCTATCTCATAGTAACTGATGCAACAGAGAAAAGAAAAAGAGGTATGTGGTGTATATGACGTCATTATAATTATAAAATAACTCTTGGCTATACTAACTTGAATAGTCAAGTTAGTATAGCCATAAGAATTAGTTTATCAAAATCTATTTATCCGTATATACAAAGTTTTGTGGAAAAATCAAATCAATGAATACCTTACTACAGCACAATGGATGAAAGTGTGCCTCATGATTCGAGGTTTGCGGGTTTTACATTAAAAGACGATCACTGAAATAACAAACCATTCCATACATTGGACTTAGTTAGCTACTTGATTGTTTGAGTTTCGTCTCTTACTATTTAAAAGAAGAAAAAGCCGTAGGCTTTTTCCTGTTTGTATTTATAGTTAAAAAACGAACTCAAGTCCAAAGAAACTGAACACTGTGGTTCATTCTTATTATCTTCATTATTTTAGCTAGATAATGTACGAAAGGGCTTATTTTGAAGACGTTGAAGGGGCTTAATTCGAGATTTAAAAGTATTTAAATAAGCAATGGGGCAATAATTAAAATAAGAATTAATTAAAGAATAATATTCACCTATGTTAGCTTCTTTCACGCAGGATATTCATGCCATTTTTCAAAAATATCTCCAGTTAAGAACTATATATGTTGCTAATTAATTATGCTATTTCAACTTCAAATATTTCACCCTTCATTTAATAGTATAATTAACTATTGTAGTTTATTTCATAAATAATGCTATTTCAGCTATTTCAACTTCCACTCTCATTGTAAGAACATATTTAACACATTTAAACTACCAGAACATATTAACATATTAGAACATTTTTAAACTACCAAGACAGAGAAAATCAAAACTGACAGTTTAAATTTATTCATTGAAAATTTACGCAACCAAGTTTATCTAAAAAAAGCAACAATAGGAGATATTTTTAAAGAAAAAGGCTTCCTTATGCAGTTATACATTTTTGTTGTAGTGTTTGTAGTTTGTAATTGTCAAGAGACGAAGGCCTGAGAAATTCGATTAACATTAACATTCGTTTTCATGTTGGGGTGCCCACGGTAAAATTCAAGTCTTAAAAATATCGGCAATACCTAGAGTTTCTTTTTTTTTACAATAAAGAACGACACCTAGCCCATGTTAACTGAAACATAAATAGGGATTATGTAATTTCCGTCAATATCATGGCTGTAGAGATGGCTGAAACCTAGTAAAGAACAATACATAAAAGATCGATGTCAGCCAAGAGGATCTAACGGAGTTTATCCTTTATAGTAAAGAACGACAATATTAACTACTACTACTACTACTAACAACTCATCGCAGCACCAAGCCCCCTGAGGCTAACGCAGCTACGCACGCTCCTTCTCCACCCCAATCTATTCAAAGCCTCCCTTTTTACATCCACCCACGAAGTTCCCATTTCCTTTAAATCTTTCTTTATGACGTCCTCCCACCCCAGACAAGGCGACCTGCTTTCCGTATAGCCCTAGACGGTTGGCCAAAAAGAACAATCTTCGGCAATCTTTCATCCTTCATCCGCACAACATGCCCTAATCACCTCAACCTTTCTTTCACTATAGACCTAGAAAGCGGTATTGAACCATATTTTTGTATAGCCTATTGTTTGAAATACGGTCAGTCAGCCGGGTAGCCAGAACGAACCATAAGCAATTTCTCTGGAAAACGTCTAGCAAATCTTCATCCGCTTTTCGGAGCGTCCATGCTTCAGAGCCAGATTTGACCACTGTCATCACTGTAGCTTCTAAGATTCCAATCTTGGTTTGCAGACTTATCTTCCTATTCTTCCAGACTTTTTTTAACTGTGAAAAAACACCCTGAGCCTTGGCTATTCTATTTTTAACATCTTCACTGCTCCCACCATCTTTACTAATAATACTACCAAGGTAAGTGAAACTGCCCACCTGATCAATCTTTTCATTACCCAGCGTCACCTTTTCATCTTCACTTATTCCTAGCCTTAGTGACTTAGTCTTCCTAACATTAATTTTCAAACCAATTCTAGCCCCCTGAACTCGCGAAACCTCTAAAACTTTATTTATTTTACTCAAACTTTCATCTAGGATGCTTAAATCATCAGCATAATCCAAGTCCAGGAGACTTTTTCCTCCCCATTTGATTCCGTGACATAATCTATTGACAAGATGACTTGAAGCAAATGTCTTTTGAAAGTTTCTTGTCTACGGTATGTTATCCGGGTTGCAGCGGTAGCTAGCAACCTAGTAAGAGACGATCACGTCCAATGTTAAGAAATATAAAAACCCATAGTTCCTAACAAAGGAGTCACATCAAATTCAAAAGTACACCATTAGAACCGCCTTGTCCGAAACCCCTGTATAGTAAACTTTCTGTCCCTCGGCTTGAAACAGCAAGGGAAATATATTGGCTTGAATATCAAGAAAAGTGGCAGCTATTACAACATTCTGCCTAAACGAGATATTTTTTTTTCTCTTTACTTCTTTTCCAGAGATAGCTTGGCACTGAAACATCGTAGAGAGTTGTTCAATGGCTCATTTTAAAGGAAATTAATTGGGTTAAAAATCTATAGTAACTAAAATAAATTATTTCAAAAAGAGAATAAATTTTTCCACCAAAAACTGCATTTGTGATGTCTTTTCACACTGCAGTCTTTCAAACATAATCGTATACCAGCGTGATCTTGAAAATCAAGAAAAGTGGCAGCTACTACAATATTCTGCCTAAACGGGATATTTTTTCTTTCTTTTTTTCTTTTTTCTTTTCCACAGATAGCTTGGCACTGGAACATCGTAGAGGGTTGTTCAATAGCTCATTTTAAAGGAAATTAATTGGCTTAAAAACCTTTTGTAACTAAAATAAATTATTTCTAAAAGAGAATAAATTTTTCCACCAAAAACTGCATTTCAGATGTCTTTTCACACTGCAGTCTTTCAAACATAATCGTATACCAGCGGTAAGATTTGAACCCATGCCTCCAAAGAGACTGGTGGCTAACACCAGTACCTTGGACCACTCGGCCAGGTTGCCTCTCATAAATAACTATGTATGTGAATCTGGGTTGCAGCAGTAGCTAGCAATCTAGTAAGAGACGATCAGTCCAATGCTAAGAAATATAACAAAACTCCTAAAAATAGAGTAAATCAAAACAAAAGTACATCATTAGAATTACCTTGTCTGAAACCCTACTAGATAAATATTGAATGCCGTCATAGTTTTATATTAGAGCTATGACGTGAATAGAAAAACACGAAATTATATTGTTGTTTCTGAAGACGTCATGAAATAATATCATTGCGCTATGACGTCAATAAAATCATTACGCTGTGACGTCATAATTACTATATAAGAAGCGTCAGAACTGTAAATGTTCACATTCATAATTACATAGTGGTTTCAATCAAGCAAGCTGCACGCAAATTGAAAAAACAGTACTACACAAACAACAGAGATAGTATCTTGAAAAGAGAAAAGCAAAGGTATTCAACCGACCAGGCGTATCGAGAAGTAAAAATTGAGAGAGCCAAACAAAATATCAAGGAGCGTTATCACAATGATAAACTTTATAGAGAAGCAACAATTGAGCAGGTTAGACAAAAGAGCAAGGAACGGTATGGTAATGATAAAGATTGCAGAGAAGCAAGAATTGAGCAGGCTAGACGAAACATCAAGGAGCGTTATTAAAATGATGAAGATTATAGAGAAGCAACAATTGAGCAGACTAGACAAAAGAGCAAGGAACGGTATGATAATGATATTACATTAAGGGACGATCATTGCAATAACAAACCATTGCTGGCTTTGGACTTAGTTAGCTACCTGATTGTTTGAGATTCGTCTCTTACTATTTCAAAGAAGAAAGAGCCATAGGCTTTATCCTGTTTGTAATCATATAGCATAGAATCAGGGTTGCAGCGGTAGCTAGCAACTTAGTAAGAGACGATCAGTCCCATGTTAAGAAATCCGGGTTGCAGCGGTAGCTAGAATTACAAAAAGGAACGAACTGAACCCATAGTAACTTAAGTATTAAATCAAACAGTTCGTGGTCCTAATAAAGAGCTGTGTAATGGCTCATTTTAAAGAAAACCGCTGTATATAGAAACCTTTTGTAATTAACATTATAATAAAGAACGACCTCTTGCCTATACTAAATTTTATACACCACTTAGTTATAGTATAGGATAGTAATTCAACAGATAGCTTGGCACTGGAACATCGTAGAGAGTTGTTCAATGGCTCATTTTAAAGGAAATTAATGGGGTTAAATTTCTTTGTGATTTTACAATAAAGAACGAACTCTTGCCTATACAAACTTGTATAGAGGGATATAACGATCGATCATAAATGGTGTTAATATACAAAGAAATATAAATAATTTCTTAGACCACACTGCTTTTCCATTAAAAACAAAAAAAATTTTAAACAAGAAAAACGGGTTTTAATTTTCTATAAAGCAGTGAAATACAAAACAATTAATTATGCACAAAAGCTCCCAATATTTCGGCCCCACATCCGGGAGCCTTTCTCAACGGAAAAAAAAAAGAAAAAAAAAAAAAAAAAAAACTTAACTTACATCACAATAAAAAATACTAAACACATAAAGAGAAAGAAAAAAAAAAAAAGAAAAAAAATAAATAAATAAGAAACAAAACTCACATATTAAATAAACAACTTCCATGCACTGAATGTCTATAATGATTCAACTCGCCTCCTCTCAGTATATAAATGGAAATATATTAAATAAACACTTTAATGCACTGAATGTCTATAATGATTCAACTCGCCTCCTCCCAGTATATAAATGGAAATCTATCAAAAATGAAGAATATATTTATATTTAGACCAAAATATAATAAAGATCGAACTCTTCCCTATACTAACTTGCATAGGCAACTTCACTATAGTTAAAATTACAGTATTTATATTATGACAGTGAAAAGGTATGAGAAAAAAGTGCAAAACTCTGTAAACTGCAAAAATATTTAAAATGTTTGAGTAACAATGTCACTTTATGAAAATATAATAAAGAATGACCTCTTGCCTATGCTAAATTTTACAGGCCAGTTAACTATAGTATAGGCTAGTACAGTTATATTTAAAGTCAATATATTAAAAATTATAATAAAGATCAAACAGTTCGTGGTAATCCAAGTTGCAGCGGTAGCTAGCAACCTAGTAAGAGACGATCACGTCCAATGTTAAGAAATATAAAAACCCATAGTTCCTAACAAAGGAGTCAGATCAAAACAAAAAGTACACCATTAGAACCGCCTTGTCCGAAACCCCTGTATAGGAAACTTTCTGTCCCTTGGCTTGAACAGCAAGGGAAATATATTGGCTTGAAAATCAAGAAAATTGACTTTAACCACGCTATTCTCCCCAAACGGGATATTTATTTCTCTTTTCTTTTTTTTTCTTTTCCACAGATAGCTTGGCACTGGAACATCGTAGAGGGTTGTTCAATAGCTCATATTAAAGGAAATTAATTGGGTTAAAAATCTATAGTAACTAAAATAAATTATTTCTAAAAGAGAATAAATTTTTCCACCAAAAACTGCATTTTTGATGACTTTTCACACTGCAGTCTTTCAAACATAATCGTATACCAGCGGTAAGATTTGAACCCACGCCTCCGAAGAGACTGGTGGCTAACACCAGTACCTTGGACCACTCGGCCAGGCTACCTCTCATAAATAAATATATATGTGAATTTGGGTTGCAGCAGTAGCTAGCAACCTAGTAAGAGACGATCAGTCCAATGCTAAGAAATATAAAAACCCAAAACTCCTAAAAATAGAGTAAGATCAAAACGAAAGTACATCATTAGAACTACCTTGTCTGAAACCCTACTAGATAATTTACAGTAAAGAACGATCTCTCATCCATAGTAACTGATATATGGTGGTTCCAGGGGTAGTTACATGAGGTTCGTCTCTTACTATTTCAAAGAAGAAAAAGCCGTAGGCTTTTTCCTGTTTGTAATGATATAGCATAAAACGAATTCCAAGTTGTAACTGACGTCATCCTGGTTGTCAAATTAGCTAATTAATTTCATCTAATTTTGTTTTAAAAATAATTCCCACACAGCGATTCGAACCTTACATAAAGGCTCGATCATCGAATTTAAGCTGAAACTAAGTAAAGGACAATTATGCCTCCATATATTCACAGTGATGTATAAGACTTCCCATTACATCTGTAAACTGTTCCACAGTTGCCGGTCCATACCTTGGAAGCTTTTCACTAAACATGCAACATTTCTTTTGGATATTACTATGAAGTTTTTCGAAGCATCTCTAGCTGAATTTTTAACAAAATCTATTCTTTCAGAGATAATTTTAATCTTTAATTTTGAATATTTTTTGTAATCCCGGTAAAACATTCGTAAAATTTTTCTCAATTTACAAATATCAGCCTGTGCGTTCTTTGCAGCTTGTGTAAACTGCAAAAATATCCATGGTATCCGAGCAATAGTTCGAATATTTCAATTCAAGCTAGAAAAATACCTTAAAATGTTAAAATTAGTTTATTTTTGGTTAGGTTCTAACTACCTGATGTGGGATTGACTGTGTAGTTTCAGACCAAAAAATTCCATTTTTTAATATATATTTTATTTTTCAGTTTAGAATCGCTAAATTACATTAAAAGACAATCATTTGAATAACAAACCATTGCATACATTGGACCTAGTTAGCTACTTGATTGTTTGAGGTTTGTCTCTTACTATTTGAAATAAGATAAAGCCGTAGGCTTTTTCCTGTTTGTAATCATATAGCCTAGAATGAATCCCAGTTGAAACTGATCCGGGTTAGAGCGGTAGCTAGTTTCTTTTGTTATTAAAAACAAAATATTTTTTAAATAGTCCGGGTTGCAGAGGTAGCTAGCAACCTAGTAAGAGACGATCACGTCCAATGTTAAGAAATATAAAAACCCATAGTTTCTAGAAAAAGGAGTCAGATCAAATTCAAAAGTACACCATTAGAACCGCCTTGTCCAAAACCCCTGTATAGGGAACTTTCAGTCCCTTGGCTTGAACAGCAAGGGAAATATATTGGCTTGAAAATCAAGAAAAGTGGCAGCTACTACAACATTCCGCCTAAACGGGATATTTTTTTTTACTTTTTTTCTTTTTTTCTTTTCCACAGATAGCTTGGCACTGGAACATCGTAGAGAGTTCTTCAGTGGCTCATTTTAAAGGAAATTAATTGGGTTAAAAATCTATATTAACTAAAATAAATTATTTCTAAAAGAGAATAAATTTTTCCACCAAAAACTACATTTTTGATGTCTTTTCACACTGCAGTCTTTCAAACATAATCGTATACCAGCGGTAAGATTTGAACCCACGCCTCCGAAGAGACTGGTGGCTAACACCAGTGCCTTGGATCACTCGGCCAGGCTGCCTCTCATAAATAATGTATATGTGAATCTGGGTTGCAGCAGTTGCTAGCAACCTAGCAAGAGACGATCAGTCCAATGCTAAGAAATATAAAAACCCAAAACTCCTAAAAATAGAGTCAAATCTTAACAAAAGTACATCATTAGAACTACCTTGTCTGAAACCTTACTAGATAAATAATGAATGTCGTCATAGTTTTATATTAGAGCTATGACGTTAATAGAAAAACACGATATTATGTTGTGGTTTCTGAAGACGTCATTAAATAATATCATTGCGCCATGACCACATGAAACAAAACCATTACGCCGTGACGTCATAATTACTACTTAAGAACGACAAAGATGTAAATGGTCTCATTCGTTAATTAGATAATGGTTAGATCAAAGCAAGCTGCACGCAATTTAAAAAAACAGTACTACACAGACAACAGAGATAGTATCTTGAAAAGAGAAAAGCAAAGGTATTCAACCGACCAGGCGTATCGAGAAGTAAAAATTGAGCAGGCTAGACAAAAGATAAAGGAGCGTTATCACAATGATAAACTTTATAGAGAAGCAACAATTGAGCAGGCTAGACAAAAGAGCAAGGAACGGTATGATAATGATAAAGATTACAGAGAATCAAGAATTCAGCAGGCTAGACAAAAGATCAAGGAGTGTTATCACAATGATAAACTTTATAGAGAAGCAACAATTGAGCAGGCTAGACAAAAGATACAATAAAGAACGACACCTTGCCCATGTTAACTAAAACATAAATAGGGATTATGTAATTTCCAATAGTATCATGGCTGTAGAGATGGCTGAAACCTAGTTACAATAAAAAACGATCATTGGAATAACAAAAATTGCATACCTTTGGAATTAGCTAGCTACTTGATTATTTGAGACTCGTCTCTTACTATTTAAAAGAAGAAAAAGCCGTAGGCTTTTTACTGTGTGTAATCAGTTTATTATCATAGGCAGCGCGCTAGCACTGCCTGAGTAAAGAACGATGTGGGCACATATTATCCGGGTTGCAGCGGTAGCTAGCAACCTAGTAAGAGACGATCATGTCCAATGTTAAGAAATATAAAAACCCATAGTTCTTAAAAAAATATAATAAAGAACGACCTCTTACCTATGCTAAATATTATACGCCACTTAATTATAGTATAGGTTATCCGGGTTGCTACAGTAAAGAACGATCTCTCATCCATAGTAACTGATAAATGGTGGTTCCAGGGGTAGTACACTTGAGGTTCGTCTCTTACTATTTAAAAGAAGAAAAAGCCGTAGGCTTTTTCCTGTTTGTAATGATATAGCATAAAAGAAAACCCAAGTGGTAACTGATTATCCGGGTTGCATTACAGTAAAGAACGATCTCTCGCTCATAGTAACTGATTTGTCAATTAGGTCTTTTTATATTACAATAAAGAAGCAAAAGCACTGGCATGTCAAAGAATGAAAATACAAAGATGGCCGTTCAATCCAGACCCAGAGTCATTCAAAGCCTTGCTTGAAGTGCACCTGAAAGAAGTTGGAAAGGAGACTTCGAAAAAGAAGGGAGGTGAAATAGAAAATGGGGAAAAGAATGACTTTGAAAAAGTGTTCAATCTTCTAGAGTCCTACAGCGAGCTGAAACATAGTTGTATAAAAAAAACTGATCGAAAAGGATATTGACGACATTCTTGATGGTTTTGACGAAATATAATAAAGAACGACCACTTGTCTATACTAAATTTTACAGGCCACTTAGCTATAGTATAGGTTAATAAAGCTTACATAAAGGACTGATCCGGGCTGCAGCGGTAGCTAGCAACCTAGAATGAGACGATCACGTTCAGTGCTAAGAAATATAAAAACCTATAACTCCTAAAATTCTAATCAAGAATGAGAGAATTTACATCTGTGCCGTTCTTAAGTAGTAATTATGACGTCAAGGCGTAATGATTTTATTGACGTCAAGGCGCAATGATATTATTTCATGACGTCATCAGAAACAACAATATAATTTCGTGTTTTTCTATTCACTTCATAGCTCTAATATAAAGCTACGACATTCATTATTTATCTAGTAGGGTTTCAGACACGGTAGTTCTAATGATGTACTTTTGTTTTGATCTTACTCTATTTTTAGGAGTTTTGTTATATTTCTTAGCATGGGACTGATCGTCTCTTACTAGGTTGCTAGCTACTGCTGCAACCCAAATTCACATATATATTTATTTATGAGAGGCAGCCTGGCCGAGTGGTCCAAGACACTGGTGTTAGCCACCAGTCTCTTCGGAGGAGTGGGTTCAAATCTTACCGCTGGTATACGATTATGTTTGAAAGACTGCAGTGTGAAAAGACATCAAAAATGCAGTTTTTGGTGGAAAAATTTATTCTCTTTTAGAAATAATTTATTTTAGTTACTATAGATTTTTAACCCAATTAATTTCCTTTAAAATCCATTACAAGGATGGAGGGTTTGCTTTTGGCAGCAACAAGAGATTGTATCTTGCTCTGTAGTGGGGGCTCTCTGAGGAGATGAGCATGCAAAGCTGGTGATAAATCTTTGTAGTTGTGTATTTGGTATAAATTCATGCCATCTGAAATACTGGGCAAGAGATTACGAACACTGTGGCAGTTAATGCACCAGCACCATTTTGGTGGGACCCGGGACGCACTCTCTACCCTCCCTGAGGGCCCAAGTGGTGCAAGACGTGGGGATTGGTTTGGTCAACAGAGAGGCGCGTGAGTCCTCAGGGGAGCAAAAGTCGTGCACTGCGATTGCACTAATGTAGCATAGATTTTGCAAGCAATAATCAAACATGCTCTAGCACTCTCGAGGTATATTTTCTACGTGTGAAGTCGGAGTTAACAAGAATCAGTGGGGGAAGAAATTTTCTCTCAGAGTAAAGTATACTTGAGTCAATATAGCACGACTCCAGTGAGTGAAGGTTATATTGAGAACAGCTATCTTTGCGGTTGCGGTTCACTGGTGCACTTGCATGGGACGTATGTAAGGGAAACTAGGAAATAGTCATTAAAAATTACACTGAAGAATTGATCACTTGGCTCACATTACGCAGGTGAGCTCAGCTACACGCGTGATTCCATGCAAACTGCAGGACACATGGAGCATCTATAATTTGAACGCAAATTGCATGTCCAGCCTTTGAGCTTGGACTATGTCTGGCTGAGAGATTGATGTTGCTATCATACTGTATTGTTGAACCTAACTTCGATGATAAGTTCTACTTTTTTTTTTTTATTAAATACTATAGATACTGTTAGATATATCGTAAATGTGTGTATAATCTTGTGTTGGTGAGAGGATTTTGTGAGAGGTCTTTTTCTCGGTTTTCTTGTCTCATGTTACTCTGGTGTCTGTCGGTAAGTGACCCAATGGGGCCACTAGAGCAAGTTATCTAATCAAGTATACAAGACAGAGGGCTATGCCTCTTGTGGATCACAATAGTACTTGTCACACACCTGGGTCCTGGTCTCTGAGGTCCTTTATTGTGGAACGAGAGGATTTTTATACTGATTGTTTGGTAAATTTATCAGGCAATCCATGAGGATTTCTAATACGAAAAGAACAAGACCAAAATGGTTATTTAATACGTCTTATAATTACTGGTATAATATGTCGTTTTGCTATTGCAAGATTGGTAGGTGCTGAATTAATTTTTTATAAAATTTGATATCTTTAAATACTGTGTTAGAGTTTAAAAGGTGACGTTGGATGATTGGTTCGAAAATCAAATGAAACTGTCAGTTTATGTAAAAAAAAACCCGGCCTCAGCTCAGGCGAGACGACCCGCTTGACTAAATCAGATGCGTCAGCGGAGGACCAGAAAATCCCCCGGAGTACCCGAGGAGCGGGGAGCGTAGAGGGATCAGCCCAGCACGCAGTGTCAATTGTATCCTTAGGGAGGCACTTTCGACAGATACAGTGTGTGTGAGTCTCGTAAGACAGTCGTTTTTACCCTCAAAATTCCTCATGAGTGTGGCCCGAATTCCAAAAAATGGTGTCAGGCCCGTAAGACGGATGAACGCTCGGCATTCTGAGGTCTCTCTAGAGTCGTGTTGCTTGAGAATGCAGCGCTAATCAGGTGGTAAACTCCATCTAAGGCTAAATACGAATGTGAGACCAATAGAAGACAAGTACCGCGAGGGAAAGTTGAAAAGAACTCTGAAGAGAGAGTTAAACATTGCGTGAAATCCTCCAGGGGTTTAAAACGGAAGGACTTTCGAAGTTCGAGCCATCTTCGGGATCATCATTGCGGGTGGCGAGTGCTGATGTGATCGCTGAGGGTAGCCTCGGCTTTTATCTGGTCATGTTGGTCATCTACGTTGCTCACGGCGTGTAGTCCCGGGGGGAGTCGTACTCTGCACGCGGCTGGAACGGTGTCACAGGACCCAGTGCTCGTGGTGCGTCGGCTTCAAAACGCTGGAGGCCCAGCACTGAGTTGGCCCGTCGTCTGGTGCTGTGAGCCTCTGGGTGTGTCTACTTTGTGAGCGGTTAGTTGGCTAGGTCCGGCCGCCATGTCTTTAAACCCGGTCCCCGGAGTCTAACTTGTGTGCGAGTCGTAGTTCGCTGAGAAGACAGAGGGCGGACGGACTGTTAAGGCATTGCTTGCGATGCTGATGGGAGATCCTTCTCCTCTGGAGAGGGCGCATCCCAGGGGCGTCGTGTATAATAAAGAACGAACTCTTGCCTATACTTAATAAGCATATACTAGTTAATGATATAGTAATGATATGGTTTTATTGATAGCTGAATTACAATTCAATAAAATGATCCCGGGTGACTTTGAACCACCAGCCTTCCGGTTTAAGGCCAATCGTGCTTGCCACATGGACTGTGACATCAGTAATTAATTGTGTAAAATTAAAAATATGATACATATTATTTTTTTGTCACTTATCTATTCATATCACAGTCTTCTCAAAGATATTTGATTTATTAAGCAATTTTACCAAAAAATACAAAATTGCACATTTTTACAGACAGGAGCTCGAAATCTCTACAGTAAGGTTCTCTGATACGCTGATCTGGGTTGCAGCGGTAGCTAGCAATCTGGGTTGCAGCGGTAGCTAGCAACCTAGTAAGAGACGATTACACTCCATGTTAAGAAATATAAACCGGGTTGCAGCGGTAGCTAGCAACCTAGTAAGAGACGATCACGTCCAATGTTAAGAAATATAAAAACCCCTAACTCCTAGAAAAATAGTCATATCTTAACAAAAAGTACACCATTAGAGCCGCCTTGTCCGAAACCCCTATAAAGGAAACTTACCGCCCTTTGGCTTGAACAACAAAGAAAATATATTGGCTTGAAAATCAATAAAATTGACTTTAACCACGTTATTCTCTACAAACAGGATATTTTTTTATTTCTTTCTTCTCTTCCACAGATAGCTTGGCACTGGAACATCGTAGAGAGTTGTTCAATGGCTCATTTTAAAGAAAATCTCTAGATCTAGCGCCTTTTGCATTTAATTATTTTTTAATTAATTATTTTTTACGAGAAACTTAATTTTTTATATACAATATTGATCAATGACGTCATAGTCGTTGGATGTAGTACATAAAGGCTAGATCATCGAATTTAAGCTGAAACTAAGTAAAGGACAATTATGCCTCCATATATTCACCTTGATGTATAAGATTTCCCATGACATCTGTAAACTGTTCCACAGTTGTCGGTCCATACCTTGGAAGCTTTTCACTAAACATGCAACATTTCTTTTGGATATTACTATGAAGTTTAGCGAAAGCATCTCTAGCTGACTTCAACAAAATCTATTCTTTCAGAGATAATTTTAATCTTTAATTTTGAATATTTTTCGTAATCCCGGTAAAACCTTCGTAAAATTTTTCTTAATTTACAAAGATCAGCCTGTGCGTTTTTTGCAGCTTGTGTAAACTGCAAAAATATCCATGGTATCCGAGCAATAGTTTGAATAGTTCAATTCAAGCTGGAAAAATACCTTAAAATGTTAAAATTAGTTTTATTTTTGGTTAGGTTCTAACTACCCGATGTAGGATTGACTATGTAGTTTCAGACCAAAAAATTCCATTTTTAATATATTTTATTTTTCAGTTTAAAATCGCTAAAGTTATTATGTAAAATGCAAAAATATTTATAATATCTGAGCAATACTTTTAATATTTTCATTCAAACTAACAAAATACCTGAAAATTTAAAAATTAGTTTTACTTTTTGCTAGGTTATGGATACTCGATACGAGTCATAAGAAGTGTTAATTAGATGAAAATATTATTTCTTGTTTTGTAATAAGATGCCTTCTAAGCGAGTTATTACACGTAATTTAAAGAAACAGTACTATACAAAAAACAGAGACAACATCTTGGAAAAAAAAGCAAAGGTATTCAACTGACAAGGCGTATCGAGATGCGAAAGTTGATAGTGACAAACCGCGTTATTACAATGATGAAGTTTATAGACATGCGATAATTGAGACAGCCAAACAAAAGAGTAAGGAACGGTGTGATAATGATGAAGATTACAGAGAAGCAACAATTGAGCAGGCTAGACAAAAGAGCAAGGAACAGTATGACAATAATAAAGATTATCGAAACAAACATAAGAAAAAAATTGCTACTAGAAGAATGGGTGGATACTGGGGTGACAAAAGCTATAATGAAAAAATTAAATTCTCTGCGAGGTTGTACCGAAGAACGCATAAGGACAAAGGGAATAATTACATTTATAAATACAAGAAGATGGCAAAAATGCAGGTTGATCTTCGTAAATTGAGAAACATTTTACGCATGTTTTACCAGGATCACGAAAAGTATTCAAAATTACAGATTAAAATTCTCTTTGAAAGAGCGGATGCTGTTGAAAAGTTGGCTAGAAATGCTTTGGCAAAGCTTCATAGTAATGTCCAAAAGAAATGTTGTCAGTTTAATGAAAAGCCTCCAAGGTATGGATTGGCAACTGCGGAACAGTTTATAGATGCAATGGAAAATGTTCGACAACACAGTGAATATACGGAGGCGTACTTCTTAGAAAATTCGTATATTAATTTTGGAAGGAGCAATTGCAGTTTATGTAGCAGCAATAAAAATATATATACAAGCATACCTATCAATAGTGAAGGAAAAGTAATGTTTTTTAATTATGGCGAAAACGAGCCTGTTAGGATTATTAGTATATGTGTTTGTAAGACTAATGATTTAGAACAAATTCCTGGAACACCGACTCAAGAAAAAAGTATTTCTAACTGTGTTTTAAACAGTTCTTTTAGTTTTACAGTAAAAAACAATCTCTCGCTCATAGTAACTGATATACGACTTTACAATCGGAGACTGGATCCGGGTTGCAGCGGTAGCTAGTAACCTAGTAAGAGACGATCACGTCCAATGTTAAGAAATATAAAAACCCATAGCTCCTAAAAAAAAGCTTGGCACTGGGACATCGTATAGAGTTGTTTAATGGCTCATTTTAAAGGAAACTAATTGGGTTAAAAATCTTTTGTAACTAAAATAAATTCTTTCTAAAAGAGAATAAATTTTTCCACTAAAAACTGCTACCACTGCTAATCTGAATTTTTTTTGTTGCTTTCCTGGTGTGGACCAGGTGGTATTAAGTATATTCGTATTCGGTCGTACTTATTAGGTCTTACGGACCAGGTCGTATTCGTATTAAGTCGTATTAGGTATCCTGTTGCAGGAAAGCTTGTTCTAAAACACAGAGCATTTTTTGCCAAATATTCAGTAGAACTAAAAGAACTGTTTAAAACACAGTTAGAAATACTTTTTTCTTGAGGAGGTGTTCCAGGAATTTGTTCTAAATCATTAGTCTTACAAAGACATATACTAATAACCCTAACAGGTTCGTATTCGCCATTTACTTTCAATTTCCATTCAAATCAGCCCTCTCTGAAGTTTATACGAGCATCCCTTCCATAAGAACCTTATATGCCCCAAGGACATAACTTGCAATGCCTGCCCCCGGGCCCTGGGCGGTTGTGTCGACAACTGAGTTTTTTATCTCAAAAACTCAATTTATCAATTCCTTAGGAACCGGAATAGGTGTATCCTGTTGCAATTCTTATTATTATTGTGATTTTTAGTTATTTGATTAGCATTTAATTGAATTACATTTTGTAATTTGATTAGGAATATCCTAATCACAAATCACAGGATATTCCAAATCCGCCACATAAGGGCAACATACCCCACAAAGCTACTATTGTACGTTACCTTACAGTGATTTGAACCTAGATCTTTAGAATTTGAATGCAAGGCTTTAAGCCAGCGTACTACCGGTGACGAATACTAAAGATGAATTATTCTCTTTGTGATTATAATGGAGCCATAGAAAAATCGGAGAAAGATGGAACCCTGGATTATTTCTGTTGCAAATAAAACAGACCTCATTTTGAAGGAAATTACTGCATCTAGTCACTTTTGTAAGTAATAAAAAACTATTTGAAAAAGCAAATCAATTTTTACAAAAAAAAAACAGTATTTCCGTGTACAAGTTCGTGGTTGTAGCGATAACTGCAAACTAGTAAAAAACGAAATCGACCAATTATTAATGACATAATGACCAATTATAAATTAGTTTTTTCATGTCATAAATGACAGGAAAAAACTTGATTTTTCTTGACTCCTCTAAAAATTAATTCTCACTCAACTCCCCATCATTATAATAAAGATCGAACTCTTCCCTATAATAACTTGCATAGGCAACTTCACTATAGTTAAGATTACAGTATTTATATTATACATCATTATAAATTATAAAAGGTTCAAATGTTTGAAGATTATAGAGTTAAAAATTTTCACACACCGGGAATTGAACCCGGGCCTGTTAAGTTTACATAAAAGATCGATGTGGTTCATTATAAATTATAAAAGGTTCGAAATTATAATTACAGTAAAGAACAAACTTCCTGCCCATAGTAACTAAAATAAGATTATAATTATTTATGTTAAAGATTGATCAATGATGCCATAATCGTAGGTTGTAGCCAGGTCGTCTCTTACTATTCAAATTAGGAAAAAGCCATAGGCTTTTTCCTGTTTGTAATAGAGTAATCCAGGTTGCAGCGGTAGCTAGCAACCTATTAAGAGACGATCACCTCCAATGTTAAGAAATATAAAAACCCATAACTCCCAAAAAAAATTTTTTAATAAGGAACGAACTCTGGCCTATACTATCTTGCATAGGCAACTTAATTACAGCATAGGCTTTTACATGTATATTTAAAGTCAAGACATGAAAAATTCCCTCTGACGGAGAATTGAACCCCAGTAACACGCGCGACAAAAGGGTATGCTTGTCACACATTCATTGTACTATTGGAAACCTATTAAAAATATGTTACATATAAGATCCGGGTTGCAGCGATAGCTAGCAACCTACTAAGAGACGATCACTTCCAATGTTAAGAAATATAAAAACCCATAGCTCCTAAAAAAGGAGTCAGATCAAAACAGAAAGTACATCATTAGAACCGCCTTGTCCGAAACCCCTATATAGGAAACATTCTGTCCCTTGGCTTGAACAGCAAGGGAAATATATTGGCTTAAAATCAAGAAAAGTGGCAGCTACTACAACATTCTGCCTAAACAGGATATTTTTTTTTCCTTTTTTTTCTTTTCCACAGATAGCTTGGTACTGAAACATCGTAGAGAGTTGTTCAATGGCTCATTTTAAAGGAAATTAATTGGGTTAAAAATCTTTTGTACCTAAAATAAATTATTTCTAAAAGAGAATAAATTTTTCAACTAAAAACTGCATTTTTGATTTCTTTTCATACTGCAGTCTTTTCAAAGATATTTGATTTTTGTACATAAATCATAATCGTATACCAGCGGTAAGATTTGAACCCAGGCCTCTGAAGAGACTGGTGGCTAACACCAGCGCCTTGGACCACTCGGCCACGCTGTCTCTCATCTGGGTTGCAGCGGTAGCTAGCAACCTTGTAAGAGACGATCACGTCCAATTTTAAGAAATATAAAAACCCATAACTCCTAACAAAGGAGTCAGATCAAAACAAAAAGTACACTATTAGAACTGCCTTGTTCGAAACCCCTATATAGGAAACTTTCCGTCCCTTGGCTTGAACAACAAGGGAAATATATTGACTTGAAAATCAAGAAAAGTGGCAGCTACTACAACTTTCTGCCTAAACAGGATATTATTTTTTCCTTTTTTTTCCACAAATAGCTTGGCACTGGAATATCGTAGAGAGTTGTTTAATGGCTTATTTTAAAGGAAATTAATTGGATTAAAAATCTTTTGTAACTAAAATAAATTATTTCTAAAAGAGAATAAATTTTTTCACTAAAACTGTATTTTTTATGTCTTTTCATGCTGCAGTCTTTTCAAAGATATTTGCTTTTTGTACACAAATCATAATCGTATACCAGCGGTAAAATTTGAACCCACGCCTCCGAAGAGACTGGTGGCTAACACCAGCGCCTTTGACCACTCGGCCAAGTTTCCTCTCATATTTATAAATGTGAATCGGGGTTGCAGCATTATTTAGGTTGCAGCGGTAGCTAGCAACCTAGTAAGAGATCCGGGTTGCAGCGGTAGCTAGCAACCTAGTCAAGTCCAATGTTAAGAAATATAAAAAACCATAGCTCCTAAAAAAGGAGTCAGTTCAAAACAAAAAGTACACCATTAGAACCGCCTTGTCCGAAAGCCCTGTATAGTAAACTTTCTGTTATTTGGCTTGAACAGCAAGGGAAATATATTGGCTTGAAAATCAAGAAAAGTCGCAGCTACTACAACATTCTGCCTAAACGGCATATTTTTTTCTTTTTTTTCTTTCTTCTTTTCCACAGATAGCTTGGCACTGGAACGTCGTAGAGATTTGTTCAATAGCTCATTTTAAAGGAAATTAATTGGGTTAAAAATCTTTTGTTACTAAAATAAATTATTTCTAATTAATTAGAATTAATTTTTCAATTAAAAACTACATTTTGATGTCTTTTTATGCTTCAGTCTTTTCAAAGATATTTGATTACATTAAAAGACGATCATTGGAATAACAATCAATTGCATACATTGAAATTAGTTAGCTACTTGATTGTTTAAGGTTCGTCTCTTACTATTTCATATAAGAAAAAGCCTTAGGCTTTTTCCTGTTTGTAATCAGTTTATTATCCGGGTTGCAGCGGTAGCTAGCAACTTCCATAAAGGACCGATATAGTTCATCATAAATGGTATTTGTAAATTAGATTTTTTTATATAATCCAGGTTGCAGCATAAGAATAAGAGATCTGCACTCCGGATTCACGGTAAAGGACCTTTAAGTATTAAAAAGTATTATCCCCATAAGTATTGGGGCCATAAGAATTTCTGTGAGCCCATTCTGAATAAACACCGTTGCCACAGATAGCGATGAACTCGAATTTAGTTTGTGATGTCTAAGACGTGATAATAATGGTTGAAGAATTATTCTATATAATTTTTTGACCAATTAACTTTGAATTCTCTTATTATTCTTTTAAAGAAATATAGTAAGTATAAAAGAAATTGCAGTAATACCAAACTAAAGCCATTAGTAACTGAGAGGGTAGGTAAAAGAAAAAGATTTTTTTTGTATTTATGATGTCATGCTAATTCTTTGTGAAAGGTTTGACGTCATGCAAATTCTTCGTAGAGGATTATGTTTTTTCTTAATTATAAAAGCACGTAAATGTAAAAATTACCTTTGAAATGATCCAGAGTCTAGCCGTAGCTTGCAACCTAGTAAGCGACGATCACGTCTAATACTAAGAAATATAATAACCCATAACTCCTAAAAATAGAGTCAGATCACAACAAGAAGTACACTATTAGATTTATCCTAATCAAACATTAAATTCACTATATATTTGGATTATGTAAATTTTATCTGTATCACGGTCGTAGTAACATAAACAACCGATATTTTAATTGGTAATTTAATTTAAAAACTGCTGCATCTAGTTCCACCTGACTCAGTAAGACGCGTAATCTTCTACAGAAGTTAAACACAAGATCCTCACACTTAACAAAAAAGCTTGACAACAGTGGTTTTAACTTTGTAGCTAGTTTTTCCGGGTTGCAGCGGTAGCTAGCAACCTAGTAAGAGACGATTAAGTCCAATGTTAAGAAATATAGAAACCCCTAACTCCTAAAAACAGAGTCAGATCAAAACAAAAAGTACACCATTAGAACCGCCTTGTCCGAAACCCCTTTAAAGGAAACTTACCGTCCTGCAGCTTGAATAACAAAGAAAATATATTGGCTTGATAATCAAGAAAATTGACTTTAACCACGTTATTCTCCACAAACGGGATATTTTTTTCTTTCTTTCTTTTCCACAGATAGCTTGGCACTGGAACATCGTAGAGAGTTGTTAAATGGCTCATTTTAAAGGAAATCTCTAGATCTAGCGCTATTTGTACTTAATTTTTTTTTAAATTAATTTTTTTTACGAAAAACTTAATTTTTTATATACAATATTAATCAATGACGCCATAGTCTTTGGATGTAGTTAGTACATAAAGTCTGGATCATCGAATTAAAGCTGAAACTAAGTAAAGAACAATTATGCCTCCATATATTCACAGTGATGTATAAAATTTCCCATTACATCTGTAAACTGTTCCACAGTTGCCGGTTCATACCTTGGAAGCTTTTCACTAAACATGCAACATTTCTTTTGGATATTACTATGAAGTTTTGCGAAAGCATCTCTAGCTGACTTTTCAACAAAATCCATTCTTTCAGAGATAATTTTAATCTTTAATTTTGAATATTTTTCGTAATCCCGGTAAAACATTCGTAAAATTTTTCTAAATTTACTAAGATCAGCCAGCATTGTTGCCATGTTTTTGGACTTCTGAATATAATTTTTATAATAAAGAACGACCTCTTGCCTATACTAAATTTTATACGCCACTTAATTATGGTATAGGTTAGTAATTCCACAGATAGCTTGACACTGAAACATCGTAGAGAGTTGTTTAATGGCTCATTTTCCGGGTTGCAGCAGTAGCTAGCAACCTAGTAAGATACGATCACGTCCAATGTTAAGAAATATAAAAACCCCTAATTCCTAAGAAAAGAGTCAGATCAAAACAAAAATTACACCATTAGAACCACCTTGTCGAAAACCCCTATTAAGGAAACTTATCACTCTTTGGCTTGAATAACAAAGAAAATATATTGGCTTGAAAATCACGAAAATTGACTTTAACCAAGTTATTCTCCACTAACGGGATATTTTTTTCTTTTCCGGGTTGCAGCGGTCGCTAGCAACCTAGTAAGAGACGATCACGTCCAATGTTAAGAAATATAAAAACCCCTAACTCCTAGAAAAATAGTCAGATCAAAACAAAAAGTACACCATTAGAACCGCCTTGTCCGCAACCCCTATAAAGGAAACTTACCACCCTTTGGCTTGAATAACAAAGAAAATATATTGGCTTGAAAATCAAGAAAATTGACTTTAACCACGTTATTCTGCACAAACGGGATATTTTTTTCTTTCTTTTGTTTCCAGAGATAGCTTGGCACTGGAACATCGTAGAGAGTTGTTCAATGGCACATTTTAAAGGAAATCTCTAGATCTAGCGCCTTTTGCACTTAATTTTTTTTATTAATTATTTTTCACGAAAAACTAAATTTTGTATATACAATATTGATCAATGACGTCATAGTCGTTGGATGTAGTTTACATAAAGGCTCGATCATCGAATTTAAGCTGAAACTAAGTAAAGGACAATTATGCCTCCATATATTCACAGTGATGTATAAGATTTCCCATTACATCTGTAAACTGTTCCACAGTTGCCGGTCCATACCTTGGAAGCTTTTCACTAAACATGCAACATTTCTTTTGGATATTACTATGAAGTTTTGCGAAAGCATCTCTAGCTGACTTTTCAACAAAATCTTTTCTTTCAGAGATAATTTTAATCTTTAATTTTGAATATTTTTGGTAATCCCGGTAAAACATTCGTAAAATTTTTCTCAGTTTACAAATATCAGCCTGTGCGTTCTTTGCAGCTTGTGTAAACTGCAAAAATATCCATGGTATCCGAGCAATAGTTTGAATATTTCAATACAAGCTGGAAAAATACCTTAAAATGTTAAAATTAGTTTTATTTTTGGTTAGGTGCTAACTACCCGATGTGGGATTGACTATGTATTTTCAGACCAAAAAATTACATTTTTTAATATATATTTTATTTTTCAGTTTAGAATCGCTAAATTTATTATGTAAACTGCAAAAATATTTATGATAACTGAGCAATAATTTTTATTTTTTCATTCAAACTAACAAAATACCTGAAAATTTAAAGATTAGTTTTATTTTTTGTTAGGTTATGGATACCTGATACGAGTTATAAGAAGTGTTAATTAGATGAAAATATTATTTCTTGTTTTGTAATAAGATGCCTTCTAAGCGAGTTATTATACGTAATTTAAAAAAACAGTACTATACAAAAAACAGAGACAACATCATGGAAAGAAAAAAGCAAAGGTATTCAACTGACAAGGCGTATCGAGAAGTAATAATTGAGAGAGCAAAACAAAACAGCAAGATGTGTTATCACAATGATGAAGATTATAGACATGCAAAATTGAGACAGCCCAACAAAAGAGTAAGGAACGGTATGATAATGATGAAGATTACCGAAACAAACATAAGAAAAAAGTTGCTACCAGAATAATGGGTAGATACTGGGGTGACAAAAGCTATAATGAAAAAATTAAATTCTCTGCGAGGTTGTACCGAAGAACGCATAAGGACAAAGGGAAAAATTACATTCAGAAATACAAGAAGATGGCAAAAATGCAGGCTGATCCTTGTAAATTGGGAAACATTTTACGCATGTTTTATCGGGATCACGAAAAGTATTCAAAATTACAGATTAAAATTCTCTTTGAAAGAGCGGATGCTGTTGAAAAGTCGGCTAGAAATTCTTTGGCAAAGCTTCATAGTAATATCCAAAAGAAATGTTGTCAGTTTAACGAAAAGTTTCCAAGGTATGGATTGGCAACTGCGGAGCAGTTTATAGATGCAATGGAAAATGTTCGACAACACAGTGAATATACGGAGACGTACTTCTTAGAAAATTCGTATATTAAT